>NW_006399905.1:7542122-7554694 GCF_000299155.1 Elephantulus edwardii | reverse complement strand
ATTAAAATTATTAAAAAGAAAAAAAATTATATACTTTAAAAAGGTCAACTGTACAGTATGTGAACCATATCTCAAGAAAGCAGTTACAAATGTACCATTGTATACTTTCATAAAAGGTCAAAAATAAAAATTATAGATGGTTTTATTATTGGCCTTTAAAAAATAATTCAAAATACTACCCATCATCCCAAAGATCTTGCTCACTCTAATCCTTTAGAAAATCATACGTCTCACTACTCCATCATCTCTAGCCCCTGGCAACCAGTAATCTACTATTCATCTCAATTTTGTTATTTTGAGAACGTTTTCTAAGCGGGATCATACAGTATGTGAACTTTGATACTTTTTTGGAGGGTTTTTTTCCCTTCCAATACAATAATTTTCAGATGCATCTAAGTTGTTATCAATAATCTGTTCATTTTCTTTTGCTGTGGAGAGTTCCATTCTACCCATGTGCCCTGGTTTGTTTAACCTTTCACTCTTTGAAAGCAATTTGGCCATTTACAATTTTTTAATTATGCAAATACAGCTGCTGTGAGTATTCATGCACAGAATTTTGTATGGAACATCAATTTTCATTCTCCTAGGATAAAATCCAGGAGTGCAACTGCCAGCTCCCAAGTGAAGGAGTTTTGTGTTACATGCTGTACAGATAACGGAAAAGTCAGGGGTTCAAATCCACCAGCTGCTCCCAGGAGAAATATGAACAGACTCTTCCCATTGAGATTTATAGCTTCGGAAACCTAGCAGAGGGTCACCATACACTGAAATTAACAATGGCCTTGAATTTCTATTTCTTGGTATGTTGTGTGCACATTTCATTTTAAAAGAAATTGCAAAAGTGTTTTCCACATGATCTTTCGCACAGTGTGTTTTATAAAATTAATCACCTTCAAACTATGCCCACCATTACCTCATCTTTCTAGGTTCCCAATGGATCTATTATAATTCCTTCACACCCTCCCTCTGCCCGCCAAACTCTGCAACCCTGTCCCCTCCTTCAACCCCTCTACTCTCTCCCCTCCCCGCTTTGGGCTTTTATGAAGAAAGGTGTGAAACACGATGTATATGAATTTTGTATGCAAACCAATACAAAATTTTTAAAAGGCTGATACCCAATAAAAACAAGAGAATCTATTTTTCAAAGTGACTGTACACTTTACATTTTCACTAGTAATGGACAAGAGATTCATTTTCTTAATATTCTTACTAGCCTTTAGTATTGTTACTATTTTTAAAATTTTAGCCATTCTGACAGATGTTTAGTGCTATTCCATTGTGATTTTTATTTCATTTCCTTGATGGCTAGCAAGATTGAACACCACAAGCAACACCTATAATAACAGCAGTCAAAAAACCAAAGGACCTGATACATTGGGGAAAATCTACTATCAAGGGCATCTTGAAAGTGCTAAGGAGTGTGGATATCATTCTAAAGAGTGAGCTGCGCCTGACCCAAGTTGCATCGTATGCACCTCAGGTGAGAGAAAGATGGGACATCTCCTTCTGTGCAATATGTGCCTCTGAAAACCTGCTGGAGAATCAGGTATGAATTGGTTCTGACTCGATGGCACACACCATCACCAACAATGCACCCAAAAGTTAGACAATGAATAAGGAATATTGAAGAAGAAGCAATCAGTGCCTTTTAATTGTATTGCTGGAAAAGAATATAGAATATCTCATGGACTGCCAAAAGAACAAATGTATCTCGTAGATAGTGCATCCATGGTGCACCTTAGAGTGTGAATGATGAAACGTAATCTCAGTCCTTGGAAAAAGACATCATGCTGGGGAAGGTCAGCAAAAGAGAGGGATACTCTCAACAAGATGGATTGACACAGTGACAGTAGCAATGGCCTTGAGCTTGGTGGACACGGTGAGGATAGTGCAGGAGAGGGTGGTTCTCATCTGGTGTTCACTCTGTGCTCTGAGTTGTAGTCGATTTGAAGATACTTAACAGCAACAACAACAGCAACTGGCTGCATGCCTTCCAAGACAGATCTGTTTGTACACTTGCCGGTCCCCTACGTGTTCTGTTGGCTCCATGCAGGGGTATGCTCTAAACTTAAACTGCAACACCTGCGCTAATACAAGCATAATGTCTGCATGGGCTTTGATCCAAGCGAACAGGAACGGGAGGTGTTTTCCATGAGCTTGAGTTTGTTTGCATACACTCAGCACAGAGCTGGAAGAGTGTCTGAGACCTCAGACGTTTTCTGCAAATGTGGTCTAAAATACCTTCTGCTTCAGAATCCCTGTTGGGGAGTAAAGGAGGGTCATGAGCAGGTCCAAGTCACAAATGCCAGACATATGGCACCATTAGTTTTGAGGAATGAGCTACAGAACCCTACATATATAAACTGAATCAGTGATCTTGATGTTCTTGAAAATTTGAGACCTGCCTTATTTGAGGAAAACTGGAGTCCAAACTCTTCACTATTAGTATCCTCAGGGCACAGGTGGATGTCTATTGGGAGATTTATTGAAGAAGGAATTTCCTTGAGCTTATGCAGAGCATAGAAATGAGAAAATTGCATTCTGCTTCAGAGGTATGTGGGACAGAGAGAGCCAGCATGGATTTTGCAGCAGGCTGAGATAGCCTTTCACAAGGAATTCGTCCACAGAATTATGTCTCTGTGTTAAGAAATAGACATTTGTAGCAACCAATAGCAATAATAATAATAATGACTATTTAACAAAAATTAATTTCATTTAGCTGCTAACCCCAAAGAGGCACCTCTCTAGCAGTTCAAATCCACCAGTGACTCTGCAAGAGAAATACGAGCAATCTCCTGTGAGCTCTGTAGCCTCTGAAGACCCACTGCAAGTTCAACTGTAAGTTGATTCCAACACTAATGAAAGGAGAAGGCGATGACGAGATGAATACATGTGAAGGGGCTCTACTGGTGCAACGGTCAAAAAAGTGAGACTGATAATCCAAAGACGGACATTTCAAATCCACCAACCACTCTGGGGGAGAAATCCATGGCTGGGTGGCCTAGTGACCCGAGGATACTAACAGTGAGTAGTTTGGAAGAAGCTACGCTGCAATCCCAAAGGTATGTGGTTTTAGAACACCAGCTGCTCCATGGGAGAAGGATAGATAATACCATCCCATGTGGGGTCTGAAAACCGACCAGAGGGTCAGCTATGGGTGGGTTCTGACTCTATGGTACACCACAACCACTTGTATAAAGATTCCACAACCTCAACTCATTGCTGTCAAGTCAGAACCAACTCATAGCTGACCTTCTAGAGAGTTTTCAGAGGCTGTAAATCATGCAGAAATAGATAGCCCGTCTTTCTTCCTCAGAGAAGCTACCTGCCTTTCAGTTGACAGTGCAACTGCCTGTCCACTAAGCCATTTATGTTCTGTGGAGTCACTATGATTTGGCTCCAGAGCACAAAACTACTTATGTCCTGGGGTCTTTCAATGCACAACCACCCTTACAACCTAGTGATATTTTGTTATATTCTCTTTTATAATGTCATAGAGCTTACAGATGGTAGAACCATATTTCCTTTTGAAGTCCTTTTTTCTTGTTATTATTTTCACATATATTGTGTTTTATACAATCTTTTGTTTACATCGTGTTTCACACAATCATCTACGTACCTTGTCTCTTATAAAATCGGCTGCTATTGATCAATGTCTACATTAATCCATCTGTTCAAGTCCCCATTGTATCTCTCCCATTCCTTCACCTCTATCTGCCCACTAAATTCTACTTGACCTACAGATGCTAGTTTTTAAACAATAAGCTATGAAAATATATAAATTTGTTTAAATAGCCCAAAATGACATAACTTTTTACCACCACTGGTGACCCTGGGCTAAATGCTTCAAAGAAACCACCTTTTTAGTGACTTCTCTGGTGGAGAGGTGGACTGTAAGGAGAACTGTAGACATCAAACTGGCGAAGCTCTAACGTTGTTGCTGTTACATGCTGTTGAGTCACCTGCGATTGATTGATAGCTACCTTATGTACAATAGCCCTGAAACCTGCTCTATTTTATGGTGACCTTATTGTCTCTGACACATCTACTCTCACCCTAGTCACTGAATCAATTCATCTCATCAAGAGTCTTCCTCAAGCATAATATCCCTCTCCAAGGATTGGTCCTTCCCTGCATCATGCCTGAAGTATGTCAGACAAAGCTTCAGAATCCTTGCCTCCAAGGAGCAGCCTGGTTTCATCCTCTCCTGGAAAAACCTGTTTGTTCTCCTGGCAGTCCATGGTATATTCAATATTCTCCAGCACCACAGCGTAAACACATCAATTCTCTACCTATCATCCCCAGTCATTGTTCAGCTTTCTGACACAGCAAGTAATTGTGAAGACTATGGCCTGGATCAGGCACAGTTTAGTCTCCAGACTGACATCATTGTTCTTCAGTACTCTGGTGAAGACCCTGACAGAAGACTTTCCCAGTAAAATTTGTGTTTGGATTTCCTGGCTGATAGTCGATTGTGGAGCCAAGCAAACTAACATATAGTGTTAAAAATTCTTTTCTTCCTGGTACTCAAGAGCCTTTAATTATGGAGAGAAGAAGCCACACCCCTTAAATGCACACTCCTAGCCCTGGCTACCACACACACAAACACCTTTACAAAGTACATTCAGGTGAAAGCCCTTTTGTTTTCCAGTTAATGTCCGGAGTCATCTTGGACCAGTGCCTCGGGTCTCTGAGTAGCTTTAAGACAATTGATGTTTTCACAATGTTATTGTTTATAGTTCTCAGCTGCCAGCCATTTTATCTACCTGTGTCTCAGGTGGGCTGAAACTGTTTCTTCCCTTCTCTTCCCAGGTTCTGAATGGAAAGCTCCCTCCAAGGTTGCTGGCTTGAAAGATCGAGGGAAGGGGGCAGGTCTTTTTCAGTTTGGATGGATTTTTCCACAGACAAGAAGCCTCAGGGGCAGACCATAGAAAAGAGCCAGACAGAGAGTGAGACACACCCACAGTGGGAGCAAAGGCAGGGTCACGTCACCACCGTGACCTGAGCGTCACAAAACCACATTTATTCGGCTGTGTTGTGGGCTCTCGGCACAGGCCATGTGGAATCATCCCATCCTGAAATCCTCAGTCACAGGAGTGGAGTGGAGAGCTGCTGGCCTCTTTTACTATCTGACTCTCAAAGTTTAAATTGTTGGACTCATTTGCCTACTAGTCCAAGCTGTGCCCAAGGGGACTCATGTCTTCATCAATTCTGTGTTATCACCTGGCAGCTCCCATGAACGCAACCTCCAGAACACGGTGAAGTTCTTCACCTGAGTTCACCTCAGTCTCCAGCAGTAGGTGGATCCAGGCCACAACAGCCTTCTCAGGAAAGCAAACTTGTAAAGTTAGCTCCCCTTCGGGCAGGCACAGTAACCTCTGTGCCAGATGGTTGGTCACTCCGAGATAAGTAAAAGTGGCAGAAGCAGGAGTTCTCCACAGAACAAGAGGCCCTGAAGATAGATGAAGCCACACGCTCTGGAACGTCTTAATTCTTTAACAAGAGGACCTGTATTTTCATTTTGTACAAAAACAACAACTGGCCCCCTAGAATTACCTTCCTAATCCTGTCCCCTGGTTGTCACTAGGGATTTAACCATTGTTTTCATTCATCGATGATGAAATCCTCACTGAGAGAGATGAAACAATTTGAACAAGGTCATCAGAACCACCCAGCGTTGGGTCAAGGACAGAGATTTCTTATGCAATGGCATTTGAGTTCCAATCAGTTTTGAGACGTTATAGTTCTAGAACCCAATTTTAAATTGATACAACATGAACAGCTGCTTTGCCTTCCATGGTTCTTGGCTTATTAACTTATAAAAACAGACACAATGTCTTCTGGGTGACCCTATCAGCTTTAACAGCTGGTACTGGTCTTTTGTTGGTCCCCTCTGGCCCACTTTAATCTAAGTTTTTGTTAGGCATCACATCTCTAGAGAAACTTAGTTTTTATTTCTGTGGAAATTTGCTGACATATCTGTGCTCTGATGGAGTACCTTGAAAATATTCTGAGAAATTCATAGGGGTTCTCTCTCCTTTGGATCTAGATATCCAGTTTCTCAGTTGTCCTGGCAAAAAAGCAACACTTGTAATCTCTTATTATCATTCATCTATAATATTTTTTGTACAATGGTGGTTTATATATTATTGCAATGTTGAAAGCTTTTCCCACCAATATTTCAAATTCCAGCACACTCATTATTGTGAATGGGAGGAATTTTCAGAGTAAGAAAGAATAGGGAAAAAAACAAAAAAAAAACTAGTACTCTATTCTCAACAGAGTTACAATAGATTATTATCCAACAGAACAGTGGAAGATGAGCTTCAAAGGTTGGAAGTCACTCAAAATATAATAGTCAAAACCAGGAACTCGAACACACCCCCAATCATGAGGATGGCATAGAACTGGGCAACACTTGGTTACACTAGGTCATGATTAATTGGGGCTGATTCAATGGCAACTGACAACAACAATTTGTCCATTGTGGAGTCTCACTATCTCTTTTCTCCTCACGAAATGCTTTTCCATCAGCCTCGTTTTCCTTGTCCCTCTCTCCTTTCACATACTAGCTGATCTTCCTTAGTTTTCTAAAAGCCTCTTATTTCTTCTCACTGCATTTAGGAATGGGCAAATGTAAAGAGCTGTGTTAAAGGGAGGAAAGACAAACAAGGAAATGAACGTGTGGTGTATAAAATCCCCACAACTTAGAAAGTTCTCTAACATTATTTACTAGCTCACGGAGTAACTAGAGATTGAATTGACCAACAGACAATTATGGGTTTAAGGTAGTATGTGTTGGAGAAAACACAGGCTTGAATTGGTTCTATCTGGGAGCAATGGTTCAATGTGAGCATAGCACTACTCTCAAGATTGGTTTGTTGTCGTTGTTGTTCTTGTTGTTATGCACCGTTGAGTCGACTCATAGTGACCATATGTACAACAGCACTAAACCCTGCTCTATCCTGTACCAACCTTACTGTCTTTGACACACTTTACTCCCATTATCTCAGTCACTGACTCAATCCATCTCATCAAGAGTCTTCCTCTCTTGAGCTGTTCCTCCACTGTTCCTCCACCCTTGTTCCTCTCCAAGGACTGGTTTCTCCTTTCAACATGTCCAAAGTATGTCAGACAAAGCTTCAAAATCCTTGTCTCCAAGGAGCAGCCTGGTTTCACTCTCTCTAGGACGAACCTGTTTGTTCTCCTAGTAGTCCATGGTATACTCAATACTCTCCTCCAGCACCACAGTTCAAAGGCATCAATTTTCCTGTTATCATTCCTAGTCATTGTCCAGCTCTCTGATTCATAGAAAGTAATTGCAAAGACCACGTGTATGATAATTTCTCAGTGGTTTGTAATGCATGGGGGCAGGACATGGCAAGAATACTAATTTTTTGCAATATACAGAAAAGTCCCTCAGAACAAAGAATTATCTCATTGACTGCTCACCCACTGCTGGGAATAAACAGTGTTAACCTGTAAGAGAAACAGAGTCCCAGGCTCATTGATAAGCTTAAGTGCCCAGCCCTGTGGAAGCCTGCAGAGATGGCCTTAGGCATCATTGTTGCTATGAACGCCCATTTTGAGTTGTATTTGGTCATTCAGGACAGAAAGAAAAGTGTCTACCACATGTGTACACCAGGAGCAAGAGCATAAGAAATGGTCTAACCTTTCACATTTGCCTCCCCTAAATCTCCCATTTCTTCACATCCAGTGAGTCCTTTTGTGCTAAGTCAGATGTTAAATCTTTTCTGAACTTGACCATGTCATACTCATAACTAAAACCTTTGTTGAGTCCTCCATGTCTCTAGGGAGCTCTGGTGGTCTGGTGATAAGGAACTGTGCTGCCAAACCCAAACTACTTGGTTCGAATCCTACTAGTTGCTCTATGGGAGAAAGATAGGCAATCTCCTCTCATGCAATTTGTTACCTTTGAAAAATCCACTGGAGGGTCGGCTATGAATTGGTTCCTACTTGATGTTATACAACAACAACAACTATGTCTCTACATAAAGCTGCCTCTGCATACTCACCCATTACGAATTTCTGTTCACACTGCAGGAAATTAACTGTACAGCTTGAGGGTGTTTGCTGTTTCCTGTGTCCATGTTGTTACCCTTTCAAATGTGCCTCTTGCCTCATTCTTCTAAGCCTCAGTTCAATTCTCAAATTCTCCATAAGAAGGTACCTTCTTACACAAGTACCTCTCTCCTCTGTGTTTCTGTGTCACGTAAAACTTTAGTTACAATCATTTTACAGCCGATTCCTTGTGGGGATCTGTCTCAGCTCCTAGATCAGAAGAGTCCCAGATTCAGAAGTTGAATCTCATTCAGCTCTGCATTCCACAGCCCCTTGTGTAAGGTGGATAGAATACATGTAAAACCAAATCAGTTGCTTTCACGTCAACACAGGTTCTGACTTGGGGTGACCTCGAGAGGCTCCTGGTTTTCAATGGCTGTGACCTTTCAGAACCGGGTATGTAAGCCTTTCTTCTGAAGCACCTCTGGGTAGGTTCGAACTGCTAACATTCTGATTCATAGCCAAGAACCTAACCATTAGCACCACTCAGAGGCTCTGGGAATGTAGTTGTTATGTGCTATCATGTCAACCACAACTCGTAGTGACATTTTTAACACATCTGAGACTTGCCCTATTTTACACATCCCCATGGTCTATATTCTTCAGTGTTTAAGTCACTGTGTCAGTCTACCTCTTTGAGGGTCTTCTCTTTCACAGACTCTCTGTGTTTCCCAAAATAATCCCTTTTTCCAAGGTCTAGTCCCTCTAGACAACCCGCTGAAAATATTTGACATGACGTTTCACCATCCTTTCTGCTAAGGAAGGACGCATCCTGGTTTCATTTCTTCTAAGAAGTTCTTAGAATGCCCTTGAATGCAGGAGGTCTTTAAATCATGCTGCTGTGCTGAACTGACCTCTTCATATAGATAGCTGTTCTTTTGGCAGGCTATGGAATATCCACCCACTTCTCCAACACAGTTGATACCGTATCTGCATCAATGAACTCAAATATGTCGGAGATGGTAAGCTTGGCACAGGATAGGACAGGAGTCAGATCTGTTGTTCCTGTGTTCCTGTGTTCCTATGAGTCATACTCGACTCGATGACACTTAACAACAATAGATAAATGTGATAGTTTCCCCCCAATTCACCTGGTAATGAAATCATCTTCCATTGCATTTGAGACAACCTGCAATTTAAGTCATTTACATAATCTTGTGAGTGAGCCTTAGTAAATATATGTCAATTTTTAGTGGAATTTCTAGGAAAAACAGCTCTGTAAAAAAAAATCTTACATAGCTTGAATCACTTATTTGGGGAAAAAGATAGTAGTAGACGTGCTGTCTTAATTCCAGAGGAACTGAAGCATGTCTTTCTTTACCCGCGGCTATTTTACCACCCTGTACAAATACGTGGGTAAAGATGCAATATGGCTTCAAGGTGGAGGTTCCAGCCTGGAGGGGTTGTTTCCTTCTTGAAATGATGACGGAAATAAGACTGCCTCTGGGCCCAGCAAGCTGTTGTTATTTGGGGCAGACCTTGAGAATGAAGAGATTCGTGCCATGGTATCTGAACACCAGTTTTCTATCTGTGGCTATAAACTGCCCTTTCATTTTCTCTGTATCTTGTCACAGTATACCCTTATTTTTACATTTCTTGTCCCAGAGGAGATAATAAGCTGGAGAGGGCAAGGAGAAGTGAAGAAATGTGTGCCATTTTTAGCCATGACACAGCTAAATGTTCAGAGTCTTCTTTTACAACCACTTTTAAAAAATATATACATCAGGAGTTGCATAATGTCTACATCCTCCTTCCCTCCTGACTGAGAGCCAGTCCTACAACCTGGCTTCGGGTAGTGATGCTTCCCTAAACTGTGGGTTTATAGGTCTTTGGCATGGAACAAACAGATTTCTTAAGAGATTCCATGAAAGACTTCTTTTTCCATGAAAGTCTGAACAAGTACATTCAGCCAGTCTTTAAGAAGGCACCTTCGTATACGAGGCTGTAAAAGTGTTTACCGTTAACTTTGAATCTCTTTCATTGAGCCATGCAATCTTTCTCAAACATTGGCCTGCGTATAATCAGGCCAACAAACACAAAGATGAACAACAGTCACTTTGTGTTCCAAAGCTCACAATTAGACTGCACTTTCTCATGGGGATGTCTGAGGCTGTGGACTCTTGAGAATGTAGAAGCCTGGATGCCATCAAGTCAATGATGACTCATAGCAACACGATGAACAATATACTGGAACCTGCCGTATCCTGCTCTGTCACCAACCACCTCTACCATACTCAAGCCCATAGCTGCAGATACTGTGTTAATTCATCTTCTGAAGGGGCTTCCTCTCTTCCACTGACCCTTTGTCTTTCCCAGCATGATGCCTTTTTTCCAAGGCCTAACCCCTGAAGAAGGATATCACGCTTAGAAGGGTGGAGATGCAGAAGAGGAAGACCCTGGATGAGAAGGATTGATACAGTGACTAGGGCAATGGTGGTAGGTGTGTGAGCGTTAGAGAGACTGGCTCAGGACAGGGCAGGCTTCAGAGCTGTTGCACATAGGGTCGCAGTGAGTTACAGGCAACTCGACAGCACATAACAACAACCTCATGTGACATGTTGTCCAAAGTATATGAGACAAAGTTTCAGCATCCTTCCCCTGTACCCTGGTTGCACTTCCTCCAAGATAGATTTGTTAGTTCTAGTGGCAGTGCATGAGATAGTTAAAACTCTTTGCCAACAACACTATTCAAAAGTATCAATTCCTCTTTGGATAGGGCAAGGTTTCTGTCTGTTGTGAGTCATAGTCAACTCAATGACACCTTACAACAACCAGGGAAGCTCTGGTGGCCTAATGGGTAAGGTGTTGCACTGCCAACCACAGAGCCAGCAGTTTAAATTCCTCAACTGGTACCGGGAAGAAAGATGGGCAATGTCCTCCCAGGAGATTTACAGCTGTTGAAAGGTCAGCTATGAGTCGGTTCCAACTTGGCAACACCCAACAACCACAACAAACAACAGTGTAAGAGAATATGTATTAAAGCCATGTACTTGTGTTTTCTTTATTACATCAACACTAGAAAACCAAGCTCAAAAGAGGTCTGGCTGTACCTGCATTGATGGGAAAATGTTTGTTTCCACTGCTTCTTTAAACTGCACAGTTCTGAACTGGATCATTAATTTAACCCCAGAGCAAAGCGTATTCACAAACGTTTAGTGCATTATTTTCAATTAGCTTTTTTTCTCTTTCTGCAAAGATAAACAAGAGGTAACTGTAAACTATATTTACATACAGGGCATAGTAGATGCATTTTTTAAAAAAACCCACTTTGTACCATATATAATGATCTACTTCCTTCTCCAATTCTTTAGACAGTGCCAAAAACATATAATAACATAGATATGTTTATTAAGGATTAATTACCAATTATGCATAGTTAATAAATTGATACAAGACAAACAATTCATATGCAAATGAGGAACTGTAAAAGCGATATATTTTTACTTCATAGTTTTTCAACACTTTGAAGAATATCTGCAATTCATTTTCAGGTGGCACTGATAATACCATGCATGTACATTTATATCAGAAATGGTTTAAATTCTCTCCACATCATCTCCGTATGACGCAGCTGGTGATTGCGCTGCACAGACTTGATTTTAGCTAGATATTTTCAGATGGTAATATTGATAAGTAAACATGAACAGAAGGATCTGCTCAATGATTACTATTTAAAAAGTCATTTTTTTGTTCAAGTCATCCTTTGGTATTACATGGTATCTCCACTCATGTCAATATCTTATGCTGTTATGTTTGTGTGTTTCTGTTACATTGGAAGCTATGCTACTAGGATCTCAAAGGGCAATAGGCTCATTCACAGTGAACCTTGTTTGAGCAGAAGGTCCAGATTGAGAAGAAATGGGAAGCAAGGGCTGGTGATCTCCTGAAAATCAGTGAATGAAAATCGTTTATGTCTGACTCCTGGTGTTCAGAGCAATCAGGTGACGGAGGAGAACACCATGTTTGGAGAAGCAGAAGCCAGATAGGGCTGAGAGACCCTCCAGAAGATGGATTAGCACAATAACTGTAACAATGGACTTATGGTGAGGATGACGACAGGCCAGGAAATCTTTGTTCTGTTTAGTCTCCCTGCTCTAGACACAAGATGATGGCAGCAGACAACATGTACAACTGACAAAGCACCTATTTAACCTTTCTTACTTGATATTATAAATAATGCTGTTATTATATTAACGGCCTGTCATGTCAGAACCATCTCATAACTGTTTCTACAGTGAGTTTTTAGAGGCTGTAAATGGCTTGGTTAGAAATTGCCCATCTTTCTTCCACGGAGAAGTTTGTGGATTTGACAGTTTGGGGTTGACAGTTCAACTTCTTACCCACTAGGCCACCAGAATTCCCTATAAATCAAGTTAACCTCATATTATAAATGGGGATGTCGAGGCAGGAAAAAAGCTAATGAAGCAAATTGTCCCAATTCACATGCATGCTGCCTTGCAGGATCAGAATAAAAATTCACAATTGAGACC
>NW_006399905.1:7535994-7542022 GCF_000299155.1 Elephantulus edwardii | reverse complement strand
CACCCACCCCACCCCCACCCCCAGTTCGCTCCTCTCCTTGAAAAGCAAAAGACAAACTCCTTCATAACCCACCCTCTGCCCACATCACTCATCAGACAATGGACGAACTGCAATGAGAACCTACTTTCCCCCCCTGCACTGTCCTGGGAAGGCTGCCTGCCATTTGAGACTTAGAAGCAAGTCTTCACTGAGAAGCAAATGACAGAGCTGCCGCTGTTGACACTCAGAGAGGACCACACGCTCTTCTTATAGGCGAAGCTAGTGACCAGTCAGTGGGCAGAAAAGGCAAGACACTGCCATATACGTATACGTATCAGGCCTTGGTCATACCTGCCTTTTAATTAAAAGAAATTAACAAAATTTTAATTTATCTTCAATGAAGTAAAAGTTCATAAAATCTCTTAGTAAATCTCACACAACATAAGGAACAACCTGAAAACAAATGACATTAGTTTCCCTGCATTTTTCCTGCTTAGAATTCTACATACATTAAGAAACTGTACTTATTTCATTAACATCATATGTAAGTAAAATCTTGCTAAAGATCATTTTTTAAATGGCTGAAACTGAACATCAACAAGGAACTGTCAGAAATTCAGGCTGGATTAAAAAAAGATCATGGGACAAGGGATATCATTGTCAATATCAAATGGATTTCCGCTGAAAGCAGAAAATACCATAGATATGTTTGTGTTTTATTGACTATGCAAATAGAAATCCCAAAACACTATGCAAATGGAAATCCTAGAATTGTGCTCACAAGAAACCTATACCTGGACCACAGAGGTCTTCTCTGAGCAGAACAAGGGAGTGCTGCATGGTTTAAAACGAGAAAGTGTGTGTGTGTCAAGGTTGTATCCTTTCTCTATACCTAGTCAATGTATTCTGAGAAAATAACTGGAGAAGTTGAACTCTGTGAAGAAGAATATGGCATTAGAACTGGAGGAAGACTCATCTGCATCCTGTGTTATACAGATGACAGCACCTTGCTTACAAAAAGTACAAAGAACCTGAAATACTTGCTAAAGAAGATCAAAGACTACAACATTCAATACTGACTACGTTTCAGTGTTAAGGAAACAAAAATCCTCACCTCTGGACCAATATGCAATGTCATGATAGATGGAGAAAAGATTGAAATTGTCAATTACTTCATCTTACTTGTATCCATAATCAACAACTTAGGTACCAGCAGTCAAGAAGTAAAAAGACTTGTTGCATTGGGAAAATCTGCTATTGAAGACCTCTTCAAAGTGCCAAAGAACAATGATAACAATTTACAGACAAAGGATGTGCCTTATTAAAGTCATGGTCTTCTCAATTACTTCCTAGGCATGTGAAAGATACACAGTGAATGACAGAAGAGCGGTCCCAGACCAGACGCTTTTTCTGTCTGCTAGAGAAACCATCCAGGCCCTTGTGGGTTCCTCTGCACGTCAGAGGTGACACAGCTACTTGGAGACAAATGTAAAAACAAACAAGCAGACAAGAATGACAGAAGAACCAATATCTTTGGATGGTGGTGTGGTTTTGGAGAAGAGCCCTGAATATCTCAGGGACTGTCAAAAGAACAAACAAATCAGTCTTGTAGGAAGTGCAACCAGGATGCTCCTTAGAGAGAAGGATGGGGAAACTTGGTCTCATATACTTCTGAGACCATATACTCCTATCATTCAGGTAAAGGTGGAGGGTTAGAGAAAGAGAGAAAGACCCTTAACAAGATGGATTAACTGACACAGTGACTGAGACAATGGCCTTGAGTACATAGAGATGTTCAAGATGGCACAGTGTAGAGCAAGGTTCACATCTGTTTTTCTTAGGGTTGCTATGAGTAGTAGTTCACTCAAAAGTACTTAACAATGACAATAACACACCTATTTAAACAAAAAGATCATGTTGGTAATTAAAAAAGATATATTGTTGTTGTCATATGCCATAGAGTCGCTTGTGGCTCATAGTGACCCTATGTACAACAGCCCTGAAATCCACTCTGTCCTGAACCAACTTTCTGTCTCTTACACACCTACCCTCATTACCCCAGTCACTACATCAATCCATCTCATCGATGGTCTTCCTCTCTTTCTCTGTCCCTCCACCCTTCCAAGCATGATGTCCTCCTAAGGGGTGATTACTAGCACTATCCCCTAAATTTGGTTTAACATAGCACATAGTTCAACTGCAGCAGCTGCTCCTCAGGAGATAAATGAAAAATCTCCTAACGTGTGATTTCCAACTTATGAATACCTACTACAAGGTCAGCTATGAGTCAGTTCTGACTTAGTGACATACAACCACAATACAATGCACACATATAAGATATCCTTAAGATAGCACCTTCTTTGATGGCATTTAACATGTGATTCAACACTCAAAGTGTGGATAGAAAAACAATATTCAAGGATACTTATTTCTCAACATCCATTCTCAAACTAGCCACATGACTGGAGTGAAAGTGAGTCACTTCTCAGAGCCTGGAGCACAATCTGACCGGGTTCTTCTACTTAACGGACCTGCTCCTGCGAGGCACGTTGACAGGGTCAGGAATGGACACTTGACACCAAGTAAACCAATCAAAGTGAAATGTAATTACTGACATTGGTTAAAGCATTGAGGGAGCAAGGATCCTTGGTTGTGCAAGGATAGTTGGCTTAAGTTGGCAGATGGCATTCATTAGCCACTTTGTGGAAGAAAGATGAGAGAGTCTGCTTCTGTAAAGATTGAAAGCATTTTAACGATGAAGTTATTCAGTAACACCTTTTGTGATAATTGATGATATTGTTTCCAGTACAGTGTTCAATATCATATTTTAAACTGATAATTTATTAAATCTTAATACTACTTAAAAAATTAAAACCCCTTTCAGTTGTAAACATGGCAGCAGAATAAAATACCTCTAAATTAAAATTAGAAAACTACATGAAGAACTAAGTGACTCAAGAAAGGGAATTTAATGTGACAGGATGGGTGATGAGGCAGACAGTAGCCCAGACGTTCTATGACTAAGACACTAGAAAACAAAGGTAATAGGTACAGAGGGAATCTGAGTTTCAGAGGAAATGATAAATGTTGTTGTTGTTGTTATGTGCCATCGAGTCTCTTGCAACTCATAGCGACCCTATGTACAAGAGCCCTAAATGTTGCTCTATCCTGTGCCAACCTCGCCGTTTTGGACACACTCATTCCCACAACCCCAATCACTGAATCTATCCATCTCATAGAGGGTCTTCCTCTCCTGTGCCGTACCTCCACTCTCCCAAGTACGATGTCCCTCTCCAAGGACCAGTCCCTCCTTACAACATGCCCAAAGCATGTCAGACGAAGCTTCAGAATCCTGACTGCAAGGAGCGTTCCCGCTTCACCTTCTCCAGGACAAACCTGTTTGTTCTCCTAGCAGTCCATGGTATACTCAACCCTCTTCTCCAGAACCACAGCTCAAAGGCATCCCTAGTCACTGTCCAACTCCCCGATGCATAGCATGTAATTGCGAAGACTACGGCCCAGATCAGGCACACCTTAGTCTCCAGCCTGCCATTGTTACTATTCAGTACTCTTAAGAGGTCCCTTACAGCTGACTTTCCAAGTGCAATTTATCTCTTGATTTCCTGGCTGCTGTTACCAAGCGTGTTGACTGTGGGGTCAAGTAAACTAAAACTGTTAACTATTTCAGTCTCTTCACCATCCATCCTGATGCTGCCAATTGGCCCAGTGGTGAGAATCTTTGTTTTCTTGATGTTGAGCTTCATTCCATATAGGAGGCTGCAGTCCTTGACCTTCTGCAGCAAGTGCTTCAGGTCCTCCTCAGTTTCAGCAAGCAGGGTAGTGTCACCTGCATAACGCAGACTGTTAATAGAACTTCCACCAATCCTGACACATTCCTCCTCGTACAGCCCAGCATCTCGGATAATCTGTTCTGCATACAGATTGAAAAGGTATGGAGACAAAATACATCCCTGACGGACCCCCTTCTTGATTTTGAACCATGCAGTGTCTCCTTGCTCTGTTCTGACGACTGCCTCTGGTCCAAGTATAGGTTTCACATAAGCACAATCAAATGTTCTGGGATTCCCATTCTTCTCAGAGTCAGCCATAGCTTGTTGTGATCCACACAGTCAAAAGCCTGTGCATAGTCAATGAAGCACAGATAGACATTCTTCTGGTATTTTCTACTTTCTGCCAAGATCCATCTAACAATAGCTATAATATCCCTTGTACCACGTTCTCTTCTAAATCCAGCCTGCACATCTGGCAGTTCTCTGTTGACATATTGCTCCAATTGTTTTTGGATAATTTTCAGCAGAATCTTGCTTGCATGTGATATTAATGATATTGTTCGATAATTTACGCACTCTGCTGGGTCACCTTTCTTTGGAATGGGAACAAATATTGATCTTTCCCAGTCAGTTGGTCAGGTGGCTGTCCTCCACATATCTTGGCACAACTTAGTGAGCACATCCAGGGCAAACAAATAAGTAGTTAAAAAACTGACTGAAGAAAGAAATGGAATAAAAACAGGATACGGAGACAAACAGAGCAGTGAGTTGTAAGCAGACCTGACACAGTGTATTTGATTTGAAATTGAAAGCTGCTTTCTGATTGGTGCAGGAACCCATGATGGGCAGCAATGCTCACACCAGGGTCCCCTGAAGACAAGAAAGCGTTCTCCCTTGGTCCCCATACCCTTCTAGGGATCTGTTGATCACTTTCCTCCACAACTACCCATCAAGTAACTGGCAGTGACTGTCCTGGGGCATTGAAGACAGGCTTCCATCATTGTGCATCTGGCAAGAAAGTGTGTGCAGCTCCACATTCTGAAACTCTCTCACTGTTTCTAGGTTTCGGTGGGGTGTGCCATGTCTGGGGTGGATGCTGGTGACTGGCCTGCAGCCTGGAATGAAGGACTATCTCTGACTAGATTCCCTTGTGGTTCTGCACCCAGTACACTCCACGTCTTATTTGGAGCAGGCTACTCTCCATGTAATTTGTGACCTTTAAGCTCAGTGGAGTACGTTCTTGCTGCCATGACATCTCTGAGTTGGAAGTATCTCTGGCAGGGTACTCCTCCTGTAGGTTTAGCATGAAGTGCACGTCACTCTCATGTGAGAGGTACATGCATTCCTCCTCATAGGGCTCCACCATCTAAACTGCTGCCCAACTATAGGCAATTGCCTAGTCTGGTCTCCAGGTGGATAATCAGGAACATGTAACCCCATGAAGCATGAACAATGCCTGACCGGGTTCCCTCCCTGTATCCGTGCCTGAACTGGCGAAAATATTAACCCTAGCCAGGGGGGCCAGCACAAACCTTGTTCCAGGCTGAGAGCTACCGCTTAGTGCACGCTAGGCTGACCATAGCTAATATCCCCAGGCCCCTCTCAGATGAACAGAGACTCTGCCCTGCCCAGAAACCTCATCCTTGATATTTGGTCAGTTCTACAGAAACTCCATCCCAGACTAGATGCTTTGACTCTACCTGTCACAACAGTGGCAGGACGAACAATCAGGTGCACCACCTCTCAAATTTTTTGCCCTCTTTTGCTTCCCATGCTTTACTCCATCCCTATTTCTACTTCCTTTGGCTCCCCCCTCCCGCCCCCGCCCCCCAGTCTGTCTTCTCCCTCCCCTTTCTTTTCTATTCTGATTCCCCTATTCTTTGTATCCCTCTTAGCTTCGGTTTTTCTTTTTCCTTTTGCTCCCCACGTTTGTTTGGAGGAGTTGTTTTGTTTCCTTTTGTCTTTGTCCCACCTGGCAATCGTATCCACACGGCCCAGTCACACACATACCACTTGCAGTTTCACCCATTGGTCAAGAGAAAAGACCAGCTCCTGCTCCACCTAATCGATAAGAATGCAGCCCACAGCAGCCTGGTCTGCCCTCAGTACTAGGTGCAAACAGAACTGCACACACATCTCTATGACACGCCCATTGGAGACAGGATGGGACAGATAAGAATTGGCAAACTAGCAAGCTGTATAGCATGCTTGTATGGTTCAATGATATATATATATATTTACTGCCTCTGAAAACCCGC
>NW_006399905.1:7532829-7534921 GCF_000299155.1 Elephantulus edwardii | reverse complement strand
CTAACAAAACAAGGTCAGATAAGTGGAAAATTGTTGTTATGTGCTGTACAGTTGCCTGCAACACATAGCGACGCTATGTACAATAGCCCTAAACCCTGCTCTATGCTGTGCCAGTCTTACTATCTCCGACGCACCTACCCCGATTATTCCAGTCATTGAATCACTTCATCTCATTGAGGGTCTTCCTCTCCTGCGCTGACCTTCCACCCTCCCAAGCATGATGTCCCTCTCCAAGAACTGATCCCTCCTTGCAACATATCCAAAGTATGTCAAACGAAGCTTCAAAATCCTTGCCTCTAAGGAGCAGCCTGACTTCACACTCTCCAGGACAAACTTGTTTGTTCTCCTAGCAGTCCATGGTATATTCAATACTCTTCTCCAGCACCAGAGCCCAAAGGTATCAATTTTCCTTTGATAATCCCTGGTCCTTGTCCAGCTTTTGGACACATAGCAAGTAATTGCAAAGAGCATGGTCTGTATCGGGTGCACTTTATCTCCAGAATGATATCATTGCTCTTCAGTATGTTGGAGAGGTCTCTGACAATAGATTTTCCCAAAGCAATTTGTTTTTTAATTTCCTGGCTGCTAGTAACAAGTGTCAGAAGCAAACAGCAAGCAAACAAACAAACAAACAAACAGTAGCATATAAGAATCACAGAAGAAAGTCCTGAACCTGGGGAAATGTGGAACAAAACTAAAAATCATAAAAAGACCATCTTACTCGTCTGATAGAGACTGGTGGAATCCTGGAGACATTTAGGCACCTTTCAAAACAGGATGAAAACTCATGCCTATTACTCAACTTTCAGCCACATAACAATATTAATAATATTAAAGATTAATAATAAGAATAATAATTATTATTATCCATCAAGGAAGCAGGAGTGGCATCCACTTCCTAAACAACATGTCTCTGGAAACCCTATGAACTTTGATGAATTACTTCAGGCCTTTTGTTCATAGGGTCACTAGGAGTCCTGCTACACTTGACAGCAATCAACAACATCAGCAACAACAGAATACACCTCATAGCAACTCTATAAACAACAGACCTGAACCGTGTCCTGTCCTGTGCCAACCTCACAATCTGTGACACAGTGGAGCCCATTGCTGTAGTCAGTACATCAATCTACCTGACTGAGGGTCTCCTTTTCCTTTGCTCTCCCTCCACCTTCCCAAGTCTGATGTCCTTCTCCAAAGAACAGCATCAGCGCTATAAGTAATTAGCAAATCTGTTGCTCTTGTATATCGTTCTTTCAGAACTGACTCATAGCTGACCAGGTTTATTGAGGCTGTAAATAGCACAGGAAGAAACTGCGCATTTTGCTCCTGCAGAGTTGCTGTCTGGGTTTGAACTGCCTGTCTTTGGGTTGGCAGTGCAACTCCTTACCACTATACCATCAGTGCTCCCTAAAAATAGGAACCATGGAAGGTCAAAAGAGCAGCATTTGCCCAAGGCTAGATAAGGCCTAGAAAAGATAGGATAGAAGGTTTAATGGAAATGAGAATTACAGGTAGGAAAAGTGCAAATGCATTATGTTATTACAATGAATGTTCTAAACCAAGGTATGCACTAATGATTGCAGAAAAAACAATTTACTTTGTAAACCTTCACTTAAAGTAATCAAAGTAGTAACAAAAAAAAACCCAATGAATGTTTATACACAAAACATGTGATGATTTTGTTAAATCAATGATAACTAAAGTGTATTTTATGGACAATGGAAAACCATGAGATGATTTATGAATGCTTGACTTTATAATATTATTCATACAGATTAAAAGAAGATGGAAAGAATATACTGAGTCACTGTCAAAAAGAATTGGCAGACACAGAAGAATTTCATGAAACAACATATGAGCAAGAGCCTATGGTGATGAAGGAAGTTCAATCTGCTTTGAAAAAATAGCAAAAAAATAAGGCCCCAGGAATAGATGGTATACCAATTGACATATTTCAGCTAACAGATGCTGCCCTGGATGTGCTCACCGAGTTGTGCCAAGAAATCTGGAGAACGACCACCTGGCCAACTGACTGGAAGAGATCTATATTTGTTCCCATGCCAAAGAAGGGTGACCCAACAGAGTGTGG
>NW_006399905.1:7530501-7531759 GCF_000299155.1 Elephantulus edwardii | reverse complement strand
GACCGGTCCTTGGAGAAGGACATCATGCTTGGAAGGGTGGAGGGACAGAGCAGAAAGGGAAGGCCCTCTATGAGGTGGATTGATTCAGTGACTGGCATAAACAGCATGGGTGTGTCAGAGACAATGTGATTGGCACAGGACAGAGCGGAGTTTAGGGCTGTTGTACACAGGGTCGCTATGAGTCGCAAGCGACTCGATGGCACATAACAATAACAACAACAGACAGACATCACCACGGCCATTATCAGAACACTGTTGTGTGCGGTGGGGCCAGAATCAATACAAAGCTGATCCTCCAGAAGTTTTCAGAGGCTGTAAACCGCTTGGGGTGGGGGTGGAGGGGGTCGCGGGGGTTGGTTTGATTGTCCATCTTTTCTCTTGCTCTGCAGATCCTTACCATTTGGCCACAAGAGCTCCTGATACTGTCTGGGATATATTGCTGACATTTGGTCTTAAAAAGCACACAGACACTAGCACAAATAGACACTGTGTATATACCTTGTGCACCATCGAACTGGGGCCGACTCAAAGCTGACCCTCCAGTGGGTTTTCAGAGGCAGTAAATCACACGGAGAGACACTGCCCATCTTTCTCCCACACGGCCCTTGGTGGATTCGAATTGCGTGCCTTTGGGTACATATGGCAGAGCGTGTGTGTGTGTGTGTGTGTTGTGTGTGTGTAGAAATGTGGTCAAGGTGAGAACAGAACTTTCACAATTTTTTAGTTTAATTTACAACTTTCTAAGTAGTTAGAGGATTGGCATATAGGTCCCCGTTGGTCTTCGAGCCCCAGAGCGCCCGTGTTAGGGACGGGAGCAGTGGACACCCCATTCTTGAGCTCTTCCCTCCTGTCAGTCGCTCCACTGGGCTCTGGCCTAGGGACAGCAGGTGCCAGGAGTCCCCGCCCCGCCGTCCACCGCCACGGGATTGGCCGCCTCGGGCTTGGTGGGCGGCCCCGGCGCAGGGATGAAGTTGGGGGTCACGGGCGCCCGTAGGGCTCTTGGGTCCAAGCCAGGCGGGCTAGGAGTGGACGAAGCGCCCCAGCTCCGCGCTGCCGCCGCGGCTCGGGCGGACTCTCACGCCCTTTTGCTCCCTCGGCGCCCAGCTCTCAGAGGGTCCCCGCGTCCAGTCCTCTGGGTCCGCGCTGTGTCCGTGCAGGCGGGACTGCAGGAAGCGGGGGCGGCGGCCCCTCGGGGAGCAGCTCTGCGGGGTGACCGACACCCGGAAACGGATCGCACCCGGGGGCGCGCGGGCCGGGC
>NW_006399905.1:7441650-7530070 GCF_000299155.1 Elephantulus edwardii | reverse complement strand
CTCTTCAAACAATACAGGTGAGCGGCGCGCCCCTGCGCCCCCGCCTTGGCGCGCCCCCCGCGCGGCCTGCTGCGCGCCTCGAAGCCCCCTCGCCTTGGGGGGCTCCTGTCGGGCGTGCGCGTCCCTGCCCGGCCTGATCTGACAGCCGGAGCCTCTGCGCCCTGGCCATTGGCCCTTGCCCGCCGCACCCCGGCCCTGACCGGCCCCTTCCACATACGCGCTGCGCACTCTCCCGCGCTCCCACGCTCTCTCCACTTTGTCCCCGGCCTCGCCCTCCCAGGCGGGTGCCTGGCCTTGGCCTGGCTGCCTTTCTCCGCTCGCCCTCCCGCCGCAGGCTGTCGGCTGTCCGGGAGCCGGTCTTTCTTGGCCCGAATCCGATTTGCAGACGCAGCCGGCCTTGGACTTGCGGCGCTCCCGTTCGGGCCGGGGAGGGCTTTTCCTGCGCTGGCCTGGCAGCCTCCGTTACTGCCCGGGGCGCACACGCTGCCCGGCCTGCTGCCTGCGCCTCACGTTACTTTGCATTCTGAACGCTTGTATTGTTTGCCAGCGAATACACATAATCGCCTGGCAGTGCAGGAATTGGAAAGGGGGTGGGGGGAATCCCACTGAACTCTTTGCTCATCTCACTGCCTGTTTCTTAAAACCTGAGTCCTCAAAATGAGTTTTCAGTGTTTTTCAGGAGAGCGTGTTTGTCGTGAATTTCTCTTATTTAGAGGAAGGAAGCAGAAAATGGACACGTGTGTGGTGTGTGTGTGTGTGTGTGTGTGTGTGTAACTGAGAATGAAAGGAAAGCACCTGTTCAGAGAAAGAGAGTGTGCGTGTGTGAATATGTGTGAGAGTGGGGGGTATGTGTGTGAATGTTTGAGAGGGTGTGTGTGAATATGTGGGTGTGTGTTTGTGTCAGTGTGTGTGTGTGTGTGTGTGTGTGTGTGTGTGAGTGAAAAGTCAAGAGAAAGAACTGAAACCTGGTCGCTTTGTGAGTTTAAGAGGCACCTTCCTTTCGTGGGCAACCACGACACCTTCATGTTTGTGTTTTGCGCTTTGAGTGTTGACCGGAATGAAGGATGTCTCTGGCCGCTTTCCTGTAGATGCTCGAGGTCATTTGCGTCTCACTTTTTTTTAAGATCCTGTAGTTTGGTTAAAATGGGAGCTGTCCAGCTGTGATCACGAGCCACATGGGTGGGAAAGGAGGTTAAGAGCCTCGAGGTGAGATAGCTGCGGAGGCCTGAAGTCTCTGGACTTTAGAGATGCCTGGTTTCTTCTACCCAGTGCAGCTTTCCGAGTGGCAAAGCAATGATCACATAATCACAAACTTTTCTCTCAAGATATTTTACTTTTAAATCAGCTTTTAAAATAAAAGCTCCCTTAGCTTTACTTAGAAAATTTTATATTTAAAACAGACAATACTGTTTCACCAATAGCAGTTGGTGGGTTGTTGTTGTTATGTGCCTGTTGAGTCGTTTGTGACTCATAGCAACCCTATGTACAACAGCCCTAAACCCTGCTCTATCCTGTGCCAGTCGCATTGCCTCTGACACACCCATCCCGATTACCCCAGTCACTGAATCAATCCACCTCACAGAGGGCCTTCCCCTCCTGTGCTGTCCCTCCACCCTACCAAGCATGATGTCCCTCTCCTAGGACCTGTCTCTCCTTACAACATGTCCAAAGTATGTCAGACGGAGCCCCAGAATCCTTGCCTCCAAGGAGTAGCCTGGTTTAACCCTTTCCAGGATGGATCTGTTTGTTTTCTTGGCAGTCCACAGTATACTCAATACTCTTCTCCAGCACCACAGCTCAAAAATATTTGCTTCCCCCACAATCTCTCTGAGGTAGTTTGTTATTGTTGTTGTTAGGTGCCGTCGAGTCACCTATGACTCATAGCGACAACAGCTCTGAACCCTACCCTATCCTGGGCCAATCTCACCGTCTCTGACAGACCCAAGCCCATTTTTGCAGTCACTGAGTCAATCCATCTCGTCCTAGGGCTTCCTCTCCTGCACTGTCCCACCACCCCTCCAAACATGATGTCCCTCTCCAAGGACTGGTCCTTCCTGGCCATGAGCCCAAAGTATGTGAGACAGAGCTTCACTATCTTGCCTCCGGGGAACAGCTTGGTTTCACCTTCTCCAGGACAGACCTGTTTGTTCACCTGGTAGTCCACAGTGTATGTTCAATGCTCTTCTCCAGCTCCACAACTCAAAGACATCAATCCTTCTTGTATCATCTTTGGTCTTTGCAATTACTTGCTAGATATCAGAAAGCTAGGAAGCCCTTCAAAAAATGTATTTCTCATCCCCAGCCATCACCTGCATTTTGTGCTATCACTATTTAGGACTACCCACCTGTGCTGTATAGAGCAGGGTGGAGGCTGTCTTGGTTCAGTTACCTCCCTATAGTTAATCAGGGCACCTACTCCAAGCCCAAACCTGCTGTGCCAGAGTTGATTCTCTTTTGTGGCAGTGTTCCACCTGCTTTTCCTCCAGTGTGCTTTCCAAGCTGTAAATCTTACCAGGAGGAGACTGCCTCGTCCCTGTCCTTTGGAGAGACCCATGGGTTCAAAATGCCAGCCTTTTCTGTTAGCAGCCCAAAGCTTACTTACCCTACTACCTCACCATTACCTGAATACTTCAATCATGTTTTGAAATGTTTCTGTCAGTTAGATTAAGGACCCATTTGCCTGTCTATGCTGCCTTACTGAGGAGCCCTCGTGGCCTCGTGTATTTCATGTTGAGCTGAAAACCAAAAGCTCACATTTTAAATCCGCCAACCACCTAGGGAGAAAGATGTCTTATCCCATAAAGATTTACAGCCTCAGAAACCCAATACTGGGGAGCTCTGAGTCAGTGTGATTAAAAAAAATTATTATAAATCTACTCTCTTAGCTGTGGTGCGAAGGTTTGAGGTGCAAATTCACCAGCTGCCCTGCAAGAGAAAGATGGCCTGTCAACTCCTGTATGATATAGTGCTTCTGAAAACCTCTTGGAAGGTCAGCCATGGGTCAATTGCGACTCTACACAACCGCAATGGCCCAGTGCAAAAGGAGTTGCACTGCCAACTCAAAGGCAGGGGTTTGGATTTGCCAGCTACTCGCGGGTAGTAAAATTCTCAGTCTCCTGTTTTGCACTTTGTTGTTGTTGTGTATGAGTCTGAACCAATCCATAGCTGACCCTTGGCTGGTTTTCACAGGCAGTTAATTGCACGGGAGGAGAGTACTCATCCTTCTCCCACAGAGCGGCTGGTGGCCTCGAACTGCCTGTCTTCGAGATTGTAGCACAGCTTCTTGCCACTAGGCCAGCAGCCTCTGCAAACCTGTGGGAGGGCAAGCTATCACTTGGTTCTACTCCTAACAATATCAACAACTAACTAACACTTGTGATTACTTTTACACTGAAAGAATGAAAGTATTTTTGCTTTATCTCTGCCTCTTTCTGCATAGTTAATCTTGGTGCTCTTTGCCATTGAGCTGATGTTGACTCATGACGAACTTAGGCATGACAGAAAGTCTGTTGTCTGACCCTTCTTATTCATGACTGTTGAAATGTTTGAGTCCGTTGTTGTTGCTGTGTGTCGGTCAGTCCATCTCAACGAGGGCTCGATGCGTCATTTTCACTTCCTGAACTTCACCAAACTGATGTCCTTTTCTAGTGACTAAATGAGTCAGAATCTCACCATCCTGGTTTCTGAAAAAAATCACTCTGGTTGTGTCTCTTCTAAGATGTGTTGGTTCCTTCTCTTGGCCACAGTAGAGTTCGTTTTCTTCACCAACACCAGAGTTCAAATGCACTAGTCTGCCTTTTTCTCACTTTCTTTGTATCCGGTGTCCTCATGCCTGTGAGGCTATTGGGGAGAAAAGGCGTGGTTTGGATCCTATGCATCTTGGATCACAATGACGTCTTGGCTTTTTAAAACTTTCAAAGAGTCTTTGGGAACAGATTTGCCCAATGCAGCATTTCATTTGATTTCTTGTTTTTTTCCTACTATAAGCATTGATTGTGGATCCAAGAAGAATGAAATCTTTAAAAGCTTCAATTTCCTATCTCCACCCCCCCCCCCAGTTTATCAGGGGATGGATTATTGGTTTGGCTGTGAGGATTTGTCACTTTCTGCACTGTTAACGGAGGACAGGTTGTGAGTGATAAATTGCTCATGTAGCAAAACCAGAGGCATGCGCCTAGGTGGGCATCTCTCCGTTGGTCAGTGTGTGAGGGATGTACGAAGGGCACTGTGTTCAGGAGGATTTATGTGTATAGATAAGAGCTAAAAAAAGAAATCTTTTTAGAACAGTTTTGTTGTTGTTTTGTTGTTATGTGCCGTTGAGTCACTTGTGACTCATAGCTCTTAACCCTGCCTTACCCCGAGCCAATTTCATCATCTCCCGCACACCATTGTCCCAGTCACTGTGTCGATCCATCTTATCCAGGCCCTTCCTCTCTTGCACTGTCCCTCATGCCCAGAGTGTGTAAGATGGAGCTTCACAATCTTTGCCTCCAAGGAGCAGCCTGGTTTCACCCTCTCCAGGACTGACCTTTTTGTTCTCTTGGCTGTCAACACTCTTCTCCAGCACCACAACCCAAAGGCATCAATTTTTACTCTATCATCCTTAATCATTGTCCAGCTCTCTGATGAATTACAAGTAATTGTGAAGAGCATTGCCTGGATCAGGTGAACCTAAGTCTCCAGACTGATGTCGTTGTTCATCCGCAACCTAGAGAAGCCTCTAACAGCAGACTTCCCCAATGAAGTTTGTTTTAGGTTGATATAAAAATTGCACAGAAGATGGAGTTACCAAATACTCTCTAGCCAACACCCCTAATGTACACAATTTCTCATGTTACTCACCAAGTCTATTCCAGTGGTATGCTTGTAGTAGAACCAGTATTAATACATTATTATGCATCTGAGGGTTTATATCATTGTAATATAACACTGTTTATACTAGAGTTTACTTTCTGATTGCACAAGTTTAGGGGTTTTAACATATATGCATAGTGTCACGAGTCTATCATTATAGTGTCATTCAGGATAATTACACTGCTTTTAGAATCCACTATGCTTCTCCCAGGTGTCCCGCTGCCCCTCAGATCTCAGGTTCACCCCTCCTCATTGTCTCTGGAATCTCATGGCAATCAGTGACTTTTTCCACTCTCTCTGTAGTTTCACCTTTTTCAGAATGTTGCAGTTGAATTGACGTAGTAGTTAGCTTCTTCAGACTATCATTTTTAACTTCTTGTTGTTCTATGCTGTCAAGTCTGACGGACTTGTAGCTGACCCTCCATTGACTCTTTAGAGGCTATAAATCACACAGGCAGAGATTGCTCACCTGTTTTCCTCAGAGTAACTAGGGGATTCAAACCACCTTCCTTTGGGTTGGCAGCGCAACTCCTTATCCACAAGGCCACCACTGCAATTTAAAGTTTCCTTCATGTCTTTTAATGATTCGATAGCTCATTTCTTTTTATTGTTGACTAATATCCCATTGTATGGATATAGTACAGTTTATTCATTCAGTTGTTGTACCTTTTGAATGTGATCCAAGTTGTTTACAATGTTTTTGTCATTTTTAATAAACTACCAAGTACTAACTCTTTGGATAAATTCTTTGGGGTGTAATTGCTACATTATATGATAAACTTGTATTTAACTTTGAAAGAAGCTGCCAGAATGTCACTCAAAATGATGGTACCATTTTGCATTCCCATCAGCAGTGGACCTGCGCTCCTGTTGCCCCACATCCTCAACAGCATGTTGTTAATGTTTTGGATTTGAGTCGCCCCAATTAGTGAAGGATCCCTGGTGGCTCAGTGGTTCAGTACTTCTCTGCTAACTGACAGGTTGGCTGTTCTCACCCGCCAGCCACTGTATGAGCAAAAGACGTAGCAGATCCTCTTAAAGATTTGCAGCTATGGAAACAGTATGGGCTCTCCTGCTTTTCTTTTGAGTCACTATGAGTTGGAATAGACCTAGGACACACAACAACAACAGCAACAAACACACCGTCTTTCCTTGGTTTAATTTTCAGTTCCTTGATGACATGCTGCTAAGCGTTTCTTCGTTTGCGTACTTGCCATTGGTCGATCTCCTTTTGGGAGGTATCTGTTCATATATCTCCCCATTTTGTAACTGGATTGTTCTTTGTCATATTGCAGGGTTTTGGTAAGCTTTTTCTAATATAGCTATGAGTCCCTTAAGCTTTCCCTTGCTCCCTTTGAGTTGTTAGTGTTGTGAAATGTTCCCTTCTTCCCACCCAAACTGGGAAGCACCTCTCTGTAGTGGGAAGAGACTCAGCAAACAGCCTTCTCTTCCTGGTTTCCACACTTTTCTAGCTGCTGACTGTTTTGTTTCTCAAAATTGGAGTAGCAATGACAGCACTCATGTTACAGTGTGCTTATTTGTGGTGAACAGAATCACACGTTGGTGCCTGGCACATTGAAGATGGTGGTGGTGGGGGTGGCGGTGGTGCTGGTGCAGGCTGTCATGTCATTTCCAACTCAGCATGATCCTTGGAGATAGAGAAGAATGACTTCACCAGATTTCCAGGCCTGTAAACTTTACAGAAGCAGATCACTACATCTTTTTCCAAAAGGGGGATTGGTGGTTTGAAATCTCTAGGTTAACAGCTGAGTGCTTGAACACTGCACCACCACTGCTTCTTGGTGCCATATCAGCATACAGTAAACCCTGGCTAGTATTTTTGCAGACTATCTGGGTGTACAGATGATTAATGTGCTCTGCTACTAATGGAAGTACAGAGGCTTGAGACCATCCAGAAATGCGTCAGAATAAAGGCTTGATGATCTCCTTCCCCAGATGAAGCCCTTGAAAACCGTGTGGAGCACAATTTTACTATGATAGGTGTGAGGTCATTATGAACTGGGATCAGCATGAAGGCAGCTGGTTTTATTGGTCTGTGAGTGTTTGTGCATGATGCATTTACCACTATTTTTATTCTTCCTTCATGACTCCATTTGACTTGTATACTGACAGTTAATGTCACGCATCCGGTATCTGAAAAGCTCAAAATCGTGTTATGCATTGGGAAATTCCTCTTCCTGTTCCAAAGTATGGTTGCCGTCTGGGAAGTGCAGCACTGACCTCAGAAGGTGCGTTAATACCACCTCTATCTCAGCTCGTCTACAGAAGAGAAAACCGAGTCACCAGCTCCTTCCTTTTTTAAGGATTATTTCGTTGTGACCAGCTGGGCTTCTCCACCAGTGCAGTCAACCTTACAGAGTCTAATCACTACAGTCTAACAATAGAGATACATTCTGTACCTAGAGTAACAGTAACATTTTTAATAAAACAAGAAAGTCACTTTCTCAGGCCGTCACTACAATGATAATAGCCCCTTCCTTATGGTTACTTTGTTGAGAAGGGTGATCCTTAAGACCATTCTGAGTGCAGAGTCTGAGTTGTGTAGTTCAGCGGTACATGTGTTGTTAGCTTCTGGACTCATGGTCTTTCACGTGCCACAGTAAAACTAGTCTGTAGGTTTTCCTTGACTCTGTTCTTCATGGAAGCTCTTCCCCAGTATTCTCTCCTATGGGACTGCTGGGTGATTGGGCTTGAATGGCCATCTTGTAGGTTGGCAGCTGATTGCAAACCATATGCGCCATGCAGAATTTCCTTCCCCACAAAGGAATTAGAAATACATAAGGACCTTCTTTTCAGAGATACAACTCTCCATGTTGAAATTTCAAAAGATAGTTTGCTTCCTTCTCTTGTAGCTCCAGGAGTAGCGTGGTGATAAAGTTGGTATGCTGTTGGTGCCCACCCACCATTGTGCACTCTGGCATGACTTCTCATGGTTGGGACAGCTTTGTGCTCCCTTGGAGTTCTCCAGCTTTGTATCCAAGGATAACATGTACTGTGTGAAATCTCTTGGGAGTGTACTTATCTGGTAGTACTCACCTCTTGTGTGTATCCTACATGCAAGCACGTGTGCATGCTCTCTCTCTCTCTTTCTCTCTCTCTCTCTCTCTCACACACACACACACACACACACACACACACACGTGATGTTCACCTGTGTGACACTCAGTCACATCTGTAGGCACCCAGGCACATGGTAAGACAGACAGGTATGCACTGGGTTTTAGGTGTTGCGGTAGAGATATGATTGACAGTATTAGTAGGCATGTCTGTAGTTTGCTATAGTCTGCATGAGCAGAGAAGAGTGACATGTAGCCCAGCCTGTGGAGAAGACGATGTCTGAGCTTAGGATGGTAACGTAGAAGTACGTTTGTTGAGGAATGAGATGGAGCTGGAATGACTGGGCTGGACCAGGAGAGTATGGTGTCAGTGGGGTGGGGATCGACACCCAAGAGAGGGAGTGGGGACAGAGCCTCATGGAGCATGGAGACATTGATGGCTTTGGGAGAACATGGAGACATTGATGGCATTGGGAGAGGTGAGGACTTACAGCTGATGAGATTGTTAGGCTGTCGTGTTTAACAGATCATCCCACGTTTGTTTTTACTTTCCAGATCTACTGGCTGGTGGTATTTTCTGTGAATCAGTGCGTATTATCAGGGCTGCTTCACAGCTCAGGTCCAGCCAGTGCGCATTTTACCGTGACCCTTGTCCTTCTCAGGATGACCATCACATTGTATTTCACTCTTGGCTTCTCAGGCCTCACTGTTCAAATGCCACATCTTTTACCCTTTTTAAGCTATCCAGATTCGAAGTATATATTTGTTATTTAATGAAAAGGCAGGCAGGACAGGTGAAGCACACTGAACTGTGAGGATGGTGGGAGACATTGGCCCACATGAATTTAGGGACAGAATCGACTCATCTGTGAGTGGTAGACCTCACTGCACTTGCGCTTAGAGTTCCTTCTCCACCTCAGCTGTTCTTATGCCTGCTTCCTTGACCACTGCTTTCTGACATGTTAATGTTGTTGTGTGTGTACCATCGAGTAGGAACCAACTTATAACTGACCCTCAGTGGGTTTTCAGAAGCTGTTAACCACACAGGAGGAGATTGCCCAACCTTCTCCCACGGAGCAGCTGGTGGATTCAAACAGTGTGCTTCAGGGTTGGCAGTGCAGCTTCTTACCACGAGGCCACCAGAGATCCTTGGTTTCTGATATAGGTCTTATTTTTAAAAAAAATATGTTTAATCAGTGTAAAGTAAAATAAACAATATAAAATAGCTTTTATTATGATGAACATTTCATTGCTGAAAATATGCACAAATAAATACAGATTTGACATTGAATTAGTACTCAGCTGGTATGATGTAATTCTTTCTTCTAACTTTTATTTTTAAATGTAAAGATGCCAATGGTTGTTAAAAATAAAAAGCAATTAAAAATGATGGTGTGCTCTGTATGTATATGTATAATAAAATAGGGGACTTAGATTGCTTACCACAATTCCTAACATATGAGAATAAAACATGATATTTTAGGAGCTTTTTGAGTAGGAATTGTTGCTGTAGTGACCAGTATAATCCAAGGCCTGGAAAACTGTAGTCTATGGGCCAAAGCTGGCCCACTGTCTGCTTTTGAAAATAAAGTTTTATTGAGACCCAGTCATAAACTTAGTTACATATTATTGTCTTTGACTGCTTGCATGCTACAAACATAAACCATTTAGCCTGGAAAGCCCAAAATAGTGTGCTGACCACTGCTACAAACTATAGTCCTTCCTGGGGTGGGGGCAGGAAGACAGACTTCAAAAGGCAAGTGAAAGAGACCTTGGGCCCACAGGCATCTGTGTATCTGTTCTGTGATCCAGATAGTGTCAGATACCATGGCAAACAGGAAGGTCTTGCAGGCGACCTGTTTGATTTGGAGGTTCAAAGACGGCGGCAGTCTCTGCCTTGCTGTGGGAGTCTCTGGGATTGCCCTGAGATGCAGACCTGTAAGAAAAGGAGAAGCAACAAAAAACCGAAATGGTGGAGGGCACTGGCAGGAAGAGCTGACAGGAAGCTCATCTGCAGAGTTTTTCCATTCTTCTCAGTTCCGTGGTTTCCTCAGTGGGGAAATGCATCTCTTTGGAAATGTAAGCACTAACCGTGGGAGTGCCTGCCTTGGTATAGGGCACAGAGACCCTGTCTCTTACTATCTTCCTTAATATCCTTCTCTGGATCTACCTCAGAAAGACTCACGTGAACACTTAATTCTTTTCCAGTGCTGTAATACCTGTCAAAGTACTGGTTTAGGAGACTCCCCCCCCCCTTTAATGTGTATAAAAATAAACACATAATGATAAAAACGACATACACTTAACTGTGTCCAAGCCATCACCAGGCACTCCATGTACTTTAGCTCCTTTGATCCTCCCCACGCTGGGCAGTGGTCATTGAGAGGTTCAAGTCTCACTTTCCTTAAGGGGAACTGGATTTTGTTCCCAGACAGTGCACGTCAAGCACAGTCAAGCGCAGCTACCCGCCGTGGATCACTGGAGCCAGGTCACTGGCTGAACATGTTTTGGCTGAGCTTTCAGATAAAGGGGAACCAGGGAGAAAGGGCTGGTAATTGATTTCAAAACATGAGCCAGTACAGATTCTTTAGATAAAAATGTTGTGATCCTTTTGTGTGGATCCTTTTGAGTAAGGCCCACCTCAGTGTCAGCTAACGCCAGCGGTTCTCACTGCAGCTCTGGGGAGGCCTGGACTTATTTTCCTATCTTACAGCTGGAAGAACTGGGGCCCGGTGAGGAAGTGACCTACCCCAGGCCTCAGGGCGGGAGTGAGAAAGCTGGATTTTAAACTTAGACCATCTGACACCAGAGCCTTGCATGTTTGACCAGCTCTCATTGTGGTTGTTGAGTACCATCGAGTCAGAACCAACCTATAGCAGACCCTCCAGTGGGTTTTCAGAGGCAGTAAAATCTCAGGAGAAGAGATAGCTCATTTTTCTCTTGCTGAGTAATTGTTGGATTCAAACCATGTACTTTTGGGTTGACAGTGCAGCTCCTTACCACTAGGCTACCAGAGCTCCTCTCTTATGTAACCTTTATAGTTTTTACAATAAAAGAGGCTTATCTGTGTGCTGCTAAAACCATTTGTGGATGAGTTCTGCCAAGCAATTTGGAGACCGCCCTTTGACGCACAAAGGCCATGTAACGAAAGCCAGGCTGCCCGTAGATAGTGGATCTGTCACTCTGAGCCATCGACTCACTGTGGTTTTCCATCATGTGTGAGGAGGCCACACCTGGCATACGCTTTCCTGTGACCTGCCCTTGCCTGCCTGCCTGCCTCTCCTCTGTTTCCCCTCCGCTCTCTCTGTGTTGGAATACTTCAGACTGTCTAACTCGTCCTGACTTGTCCTTCAGGGCATGCCTCAGATTTCCATGAGAAGATGTTTGACTGCCTATGCTCCCACAGAGTCCTGCCCTTCCTGTATCCAGTTAGCACTTGTGTGCCTCTAAAGTGGTTTCCCCGCCTGCCTGGGTGGGTGAGGGCTGAGGGGGCACTCCAGGTGGTAGACCAGTGTCCAGGAGAGTGCAGCCGTTCCAAGTCAGCAGAAGCTGCCAGCTGGTACAACCCAACCCAGGACTTACTGTCCTTCAGCCGCCTTTATCCCTCATCACCGTCTTCTAGACTGATACTGTCAGTATGTCGCTTGACCCAATTTGAAGTGTCCAATAAAGTCTGTAAAATTGACCGTCTTCCTAGACAGACAATAGCTTCCTTCTGCAGACAGTAGCTTTTTTCTCTCTGACCTTCTCCTACTTCTTGCTTTTTGTGCATTACAGTTGCCAGATATTTAGTTCAAGTCATTGCCGTCGAGTCAGGCCCAACTCATAAGTTTACCTGTCTTTGTCCCACAGGATCACTGGTGGGTTGGTATCAGCAGAGAAGCATGGGTTTTGAGTTAACAGTGCAGCTCCCGGGGTATGAAGCTACCAGTGCTTGCTTGCTGCCAGATCTTCTTCTTCTTTTTTTTTAAAGCAATAAGATGACATTTTATTGAGTGCTTCATTGACATACATTTCTTGACCTTTTAGATATGGAGTTAGTATTTCATTTTCTATAGGGTTATTGTGAAGATTATATAAATTAATACATGTATAATACATATAACTATTAACAAAACAAGGGACTAATACATTGTGTAAAAATCAGAAAACTCATGCGACAGAGTTGACTTCTTTCCTCATAGCTATTCAGAGTGTGTATTGGGAAAATAATTTGAGAAACTAAACTATATGAAGAAGAATGCGGCATCAGGATTGGAGGTGACACAAACCTGCCTGCAGAAACTGAGGAAGACAAAGCAATTACTGAAGAAGATTAAAGGCTACGGTTTTCAACATGGATTCCAACTCAACATCAAGAAAACAAATGTCCTCATCACTGGGCCAAAGGCAGGCGTCAAGATGGATAGAGAAAATAACTGAAGTTGTCAATGACTTCATTTTATTTGGATCCATAGTCAACACCCATGGTAGCAGCAGTCAGGAAATCAAAAGAAGTGTTGTCTTGTAAAAATCTTTGGTAAAGGACTTCTTTAAAGTACTAAAAAGCAACTACGTTCGTTTACAGCCTTACATGCACTTGATGAAAGCCATAAGATTTTCAATTAGTTTCTATACATCTGGAAGTTAGATCGTCTTCTTGTTGTTTTGTGCTGTCCAGTTGACTATGACATGTCACAAGCCTATGAACAACGGCTCTGAAATTTGATCCTATCCTGAGCCAACCTCATCACTTCTGACACACCTGACCTTTTGCCATAGTCACTATGTCAATCATCTCATCCAGGGTCTTCCTCTCCTGCACTGACCCTATACCTTTCCAAGCATGATGTCCCTCCTAGCAACATGTCCACAGTATGTGAGATGGAGTTTCAAAATTCTTGCCTCCAAGGAGCAACCTGGTTTCACACTTTCCAGGACAGATCTGTCCAAGAGTTCAGTACTCTTCTCCAGAACCATAAGCAAAAGGCATTGCTTGATTCTTTTTCTTTCATCCTTAGTCATTGTCCAGCCCTCAAATTGAGAAGACCAGGCCTAGATCAGGCACATCTTGGTCTCTAGACTGACATCATTGCTCTTTAGTATTCTAGTGAGGTCTTTGACAGCAAATTTTCCTAATGCAATATTTCCCAATGTGTTTTGATTTCCTAAGGGCTGGTGCCAAGGTTGTCGATTACGGATTCAAGAAAGAGGAAATTCAATCCCAGAGGTGCACGGTTCGAATCCACCAGATGCTCTGCCGGGGAAGGAGGGGCAATCTCCTCCTGTACCAGTCAGATCTGATTTGATGGTACACGCACACAAAAATAATAAAAATCAAGAAAGAGGAAATTGTTAACAACCCCAATGTGTTTTTATTTTTTTAAATCATAATGCTGAATATTTGCCCAGTGGTGAGGATCTTTGTTTTCTTGATGTTGAGATGCAATTCATATTGAAGGCTGTTGTCCTTGATCTTTTCCAGTAAATTCTTCAAGTCTTAGTTTCAGTGATCAAGGTTGTGTCATCAGCATAAAATAAGTTGTTGATGAATCTTCCTCCAATCCTGATGCAACATTCTTCTTTACAAAGTGTAGCCTCCCAAATGATGTGTTCAGCATAAGGATTGAAAAGGTCTGGAGACAGAATACACTCTTAATGCACTCCTGTTCCCTTGCTCTGTTCAGATAACAGCTTCCTGGTTTAGGTATAGGATTTGCATGAGCACAATTGAGTGTTCTGTGATTCCTGTTCTTCTCAATGTTAGCCACAGTTTGTTGTGATCCACACAGTCAAGTGTCTTTGAATAGTCGATAAAGCACAAATAGACATACTTCTGGTATTCTCTTTCAGCCAAAATCCTTGTGATATCAGCAGTGATATCCCTCATGCCATGGCCTCTTCTGAACTCAGGCTGTATTTCTAGCATTTCTCTGTTGATGTACTGTTCTAGTAGTTTTTAGATAATCTTCAAAAAGATTCTCCTTGCATGCAATATTAGTGATACTCTTTGATAATTTCCATATTCCATTGGGTCATCTTTTTTGGTAATGGGAATATAGATCTCTTCCAGTCAGTTAACCAGTTAACTGTCTTCCAGATTTCTTGGCACAATCTGGTGAACACGTTGAAGACTGCATCTGTTTGTTGAAATATATCAGCTGGTATTCTATCAATTCCTGGAACCTTATTTTTGCCAATTTCTTCAGAGCAGCTTGAACTTTTCCCTTTATTACCCTTGGTTCTTGATCATATATTAGTTAGTTCCTGAGATGGTTCTGTGCCAGCCAATTTTTTTTGGTGGGGGAAGAGTACAGTGACTGTGTATTCCTTCCACCTTCTTTTGATGCTTCCTGGATCACTGACTATTTTGCCCATGGGAGAAAGGAGTTTATGGATGATAAAAACGGTGCCTTACAAGAAGGGGCTGGTGATCTGCTTCTAAAAATGCAGCCATTGGCAGCGCTGTGAGCACAGGTCTACTCTGACACACGTGGACTTGCCAAGGATTAGAACTCATCTGTGGAAACGAGTTGGCAGAGCTGCTGAGCAGCGTGAGCTGACTTGGATGGCTGTATTCAGAATCTACACGGAATCCACACAGGACCTAGATGAATGGTCCTGCTTTAGAAGTGGCCCCGGTGCCAGCTGGGCAGTTGTCACTCAGGGAATGCCCACTCTTTGAGCGATGTGATCTTGTCGAGGTGTTGAAGTCTGTGAGGAAGGAGAAAGAACCTAACAACCCTGGACTTTTCGTCTGCCTCTTGTCCAGGGCTCTGTCTACTCCTGGGTGGTGGCAGCATCTTCTCATGTTAGCTGACTCCCTGGCATAGGCACATAGAGCCTTGGCTACCAGCCTCCAAAGGTCTTTTCCTGAGTTTCAGGAAGAACTGGTTTCAGGAAGAAGTTGCTTTCAGGGGGAAAAAAACTTGGCAGCTGGGAGATGGTGCTTTTTCGAACACTGATTCTCGACTCTCAGATCTGCTGTCCTCTTTTTATAACATATATATTGTCAGTCTACCTGACAATTTTGCTGGTAGATAATTTTGCCTACTCAGATACAGCCAAAAAACTACCAACACAACTTTACTGCCAGGGAGTTGATTCCAGCTCATAGTGAAACTATAACGAAGGTATGACAGTCTCAGGATTTCCAAAATTGTAAATCTTTCCCAAAGCAGACTGCCACGTCTGAGTCCTCTGAAGAGAATATGGGTTTGAACTGCTGACGTTTTGGTTAACAGCTAAGTATATGAACCTTTGCATTCCAGGTTTTCTTATCACATCTGTTTCTGTCTAACTCTGTCTCTGTCTCTGTCTCTCTCTCTCTCTCTCTCATGCCCTCTCTATCCTCCCTTCTCCTCCTCCTTCATGGCTCTCTCTCCCCCTCTCTCCTTCCCTCCTTCTCCCTCTCAACCTGTAATTGTCATCAGGTGGACACTGACTCACAACTGGCCTTCTGTTGGGTTTTCAAGGCTGTAAATCACATGGGAGGAGATTGTCCAGCTTTCTCCTACAGAGACACTGGTAGATTCGAACAGTCAGGGAGGCAGCCCTCCCTACACACTACACCCCAGAGGTTCCTCAGTCACATAGACAGGGACAGAAGATAAAATGCTTATTGTTGATGTTAGCTGCTATCAAGTTATTGGAAGGAAAAAGAAATTCACATTAAAAAACAACACACATTTCACAATGTAAATGCTCAGCATGTATTCATCAGGAAATACATACAATGAGATAGTTAGATGCTTGCAGCTGCGGGGAATGAATACATATGGATCTAGATGAAGATCACAGCACTTCTTGGAAGGAAAGAAACAGGGGTGCACTTTAAAATAAAAAAATAATAACAGACCAATCTTATAAACATATGTTATGGAAAAAGCAGGAAATAAACCTTACTGATGGGGAGACAACCTGCCAAGGCACAAAGGTATGTGGTTTGAATCCACCAGCTGCTTTGTGAGACAAAGATGGGCACTCTCCTCCCTGTTATTGGCTGCCTCTGAAAATTCACTGGAGGTTCGGCTATGGGTTGGCTCCTACTAGATGATACCCAACAATAATATCCAAAAGTGGAGAGACTAGAAAATGAGCCAAAAAAAGAAGAAGACTCTCAAAGAGATGTGCTGACGCATGGGCTGCAGCAGTGGGCTCCTGCGTGGCGTGGCAGTGGTTATGAGGGTGGCGTGGGACCAGGCAAGTTGTTGTCCCTGGGCTGGGCAGCTGAGTCCCAGAGCAACATGTGGAGAAAAGGAGGATGGGGATATTTTTATAAATGAGCTGGGCCTTGTTTGTCAGGAGGTGTCTGTAGTGCCTGTGTTAAGGTCTGGGATGAGTGCTGGTAACTTATCTCAGGTTGCACATCTCCCATCTTGAACCAGTATCAGGAACCAGTTCCTTTCCAGTTGATCTGATTTGTTGTGATCTCATGTGTATCAGGCAAGAGTTGTACCCCATAGAATTCAATGGCTTCTTTGGAAGTAATTGCCAGGCCTTTCTTCCAAGACACCTCTATCTAGATAAACGTGAACAGTCTTTAAGGGAGCTCTGGCAGCCTAGTGGTAAGACGCTTTGTTGCAGTCCCAAAGGCATCAGGTTCAATTTGACCAGTTGCTTCACAGGAGCATGGGCAGTCTCCTTCTGTGCGATTACTGCCTCTGAAAACCAGCAAGAGGTTCAGCTATGCGTCGGTTCTGACTCAGCGGTCCACACCACCACCAACAGCAGGCTTTGGGTGAGAAGCCCAGTGCATTCACATTTTGTACCATCGATGGCTGCTCATTCTTTAAATCCCTCCACAAGTCAGATACCTTGGAGATCACAGCCTTCACTCAGTGTCCATGATTAAAGGCTGAATTGGAGAAAATGCTTATGGGAAGTGATGGGAGGGGCACGGTATTAGATTATAATTGGAAAATAACAATCAAACCTCAAATCAATAATTTTGGTATGTATTTTTCAGTATGATACAAAATTTGTAAAACTTTGAATGGCTCACTTGAAATATGTTTAATGTGTTAGTGAAATTCATTAGTATCTGGTATTTCAGGTACCTTCAATAATTTACTTGGCTTTAAATATATAGAAAATAGCTTTAAATATCCCTGTTAAATATTGGCAACAGATTGCTACATCTGCAGACAGCACAGGATAGCTGTTATGTGTTGGCAAAGCAGGATTCCAGGAGCAGTTCTACTGTTGAGGACTGTTGTGTTGTTGTTGTATACCATTGAGTCAAAACAGACCCATAGCTTAGCTGACCCTCCAGTGGGTTTTATGAGGCAGTTAATCACTAGGGAGGAGATTGCCCATCTTTCTTCAGCAGAGCTGCTGGTTGGCTCGAACCCTGAGCTTTCAGTATTGAAGCATAGCTTTTTGCCACTAGGCCACTGGAGAGAACTAGGTTTTCCTAAATTGTGGACGACTCCAGATCTTAAGGATGGCACAGGACAGGGCAAGGTTCAGATCTATTGTTCTAGGTCACTGTGAGTCATTGCTGGTGTGACATCAAACAACAGAAACAGTTAGATGAAGATTCCAGCACAACAGTGCACACTCTTCACTTGATTGATGTGGTAGTTGCATTCTTGGAAATTCCAGTGTTTATTTCTGCAGTGCAAGAACTATTTCATGTCTATATGCAAATTGTGGTAGGTTCTAAGATGAAATAATTTTGAACAGATTTTAAAAAACCTATTTGAATGACCAAGAGATGTTGACCATTTGTACAGAGCATGCGACCATGCATAGGAGTGTCTCCACCTTGCAGGATGTTTTGTAACCTTGGCTGCATACTATAAATGTCTCAAATGCCCTTCAGTCGTCTTCTCTATCACCCGTGATGACCCTCTCTGCAGAATTCCAGAAGGCCCCACTGAGAAGACTTTATCCTGAGGCCGCAAGGTTTGAAATGAGGCTTGGTTCCTGTAGCTGTGATCCTTGCTGCCTTGAACAGCTCAGAATGAGGTCTTTATATTGAAATGGCAGGGCTGTGGGAGGAGAGAGGCTGCCTGGGTGGGCTCAGCTCTTGATGGAGGACCCTAGTTGAGAAGGTGAGTGCCCTCTACTGCAGACACCCCAGGTGCCAGGGTGGACCCAGCCCATCATCCAGCCGCATGGTTACAACTCTTAAACACCAGCTTTCCCCAGTTCTTTATGTATCAGCCTCTGTGTAAATCCCAAGCAGCTTCAGAAAGCAACATCAGCAGTGGGCTGTCCCTTGCCATGTGGGACCCGTCCCTTCTCCATTGGAGTGAGCTTATAGAACCTGTGTCTCCCCAACTTGAAGGTCACTTTTCTCCAGATGCCTAGTTTCCCTGACCTCACCCTGTAAATTTAAATTTTAGGGTGTCAGCTGGTCTAAACCTTTCCCAAGAAGTGAGCAAGCTTTCTGTAAGTAGATGTGAGAAAATTTTATATATATTCCTTTTTAAAAAGTTAAAGTCTGTAGGAATCAGGGCATGGTTGCCCTGCAGTTACACATCCAAAGGGCCAGCAAAAGTGAGTCTTCTGAAATGTGGGGAAATAATGGCCAATGCTTCCAGAGAGCTTCTGTCCTATATATGCTTAGAAGCAGGTAGTGGGAGGGAAGAGGACCAAAACACCACCATTTAATCAGCGTGAGCACCTCCAGACACGGATATCCAGAGCTTTTCCCCGCCCCACCCTCAGTCATGGCGTTAACCGCTTTTGATGCAGGCTAGCGCAGCCTGTTCTGACATGCAGGGCTGCACCCTACATACACTCTGTGAGTGGAGCTTTCCTTGGAAAATTTGCATCTGACTGTGACGCTTGACTTCCCAGGAACCAGTCTTCTTTGCTGCTCTTCCCACTTGGCCTTCTTAGTCTCTAGATAGATACGTTTTGCTTTAGAACTGTACACTGTTCCCCTCATCTCTGCAGATGCCTCCTTTATGTTTTCATTTCATGTAAATTATTCATCCCACAAAGCAACCGTTGCCAGTTAAACAGAAATTCAAGGGTTTTTATCATTTTTTATGTAGCAGAATTATGTTTTGGTGCTGTTTTAACAGGTCAGAAGGGAAGAGGGGAAAGGTCATTTTGAATCCCTGAGTTCAGGGTGGATTTGCCCAGTGGCAGGGGTTCCACATTTGAGAAGTAATTGCATTGAACAGAGGCCCATGCTGCTGACTGCTCCGGGACTCTCATGGGGGGGGGGGGGGGGGGGGGGGGGGGGGGGGGGGGGGGGGGGGGGGGGGGGGGGGGGGGGGGGGGGGGGGGGGGGGGGGGGGGATCCTGGCAGCATTTCAAGTGCTTGCCCCTTGATCTGAGCAGTGAAAATTGCAAAAATCTTAAGTCATGCATTGTCAGCTCATCTCTGGAATGGGAAAGGACGTGGCGCCCTTGCGTCTTGTAAATCCTACTTAGCTTTTTAATTAAAGTTCTGAAATAAGGAAGCACGTTGATTTCTTCAGCTGCACACTTGTCTGGTGAGATAACTCTTGAACTCGCAGAGGCCGGAAAGGGCTGCTTGGCTAGATGAGCCTGGCTGAGCGTTTGGGCTTCTGACTTGTTCCATGTTAAAGCAGAGTTTTATTATTAGCGCTGTTAACGGTAATGGGACTGACCTCTCCTCTTGACAAGCTGATACTCAAGAGGAGCAAAATGACCAGGCCATTGTAATCCGTACTCTTGTCATTGGCTGATTTGCTTTCTCTCTTCCCTTTGATTGACTGTAGAGCAGATTGCTGTGATCCATCAAGCTTCCATAGGTTCATTGTCAGAGGGGTAGATCACCAGACCTGTCTAATTTGTCATAATCTAGAAGTTCTGTTGAGACTCATTCCATCTCCTAGTGACACACGGGCCTCCACTGACAGATAGATGGTGGCTGGACTTGAAAATATTGACAGGACTCGAACCTGGGGCTCCTACAGAATTCTAACAATGAACCACCAGTGTCCCGTGTGTGAGCTTTGCATCTGTTTAATTGTTCAGAAAGCTCATGTCTTTTTTTAAAAAATACACTCGTTTATTTACAGAATTCTAATACATTGTTTTTTCACACCAGGTTCTTCCAATTTCCCTCATCACCTCACCTATCAAATTGTACAAATCCATGATTAAACCCCCGCTCCCCGTGCACATCCTCATTCCTCTGCTTCCACCCTCCCCCCCGTCCCGATCCTTATACTCATTCTACAATAATGGTTTTATACAATATTTGTCCTTGTGGGACTGAGTTCGTTCACTCAGCATAATGCTCTTCAGTCCCTCTCACGTTAGGTAGTAATTTACACAGTTACTGCTCCTGTGTGCTGTGTAGTATTCCATTGTATGAATGTACTGTAATTTCTCAATCCATTCGTTTGTAGTTGGAGTGACATTTGCTTCAACTATCAACCACATGGATCCATATTTTTGTGTGTGTGTGTGGTAGTGGTGATGTTAGGTGTTGTCAGGTTGACTGTGACTCAGGCACACTTTGAATGACATGTCTGAACCTTGTTCTGTCCTGCGTCATCCTCTCCATCTCTGTGATGGCCAAGCCCATTGTGTAGTCAGCACATTGGTCTACCCCATGGAGGATCTCCCTCTCCTTTTTGGTGGTAGTTGTTGGGTACTGCTGAGTCAGCACCAGTTCATAGCTGACCCTCCAGCACGTTTTCAGAAGCAGTAAATCAAGCAGGAGCAGATTTCCCATCTTCCTCCTGTGGAGAAGCTCTTGGATTTAAGCTAGGTGCCTTTGGATTGGCAGCACAGCTCCCAATGGACAATGTCGCCAGAGCCCAACTCACTACTCACAAAGCATAGAGAGGGGCTGGTGAGGGAGGTTGAGGCGGGAGAGAGAAAAAGGAGGAAAAGGTCCCTAAGGATTTCAGTCAAACTATCTATCCAGAGTCATTTAGCCAGGCGTGAGGGTACGTGTGGTGGAATTCTTGGAGATTCTTGTTCGGAACAAATTGCCAGTCAGAATGGCAAGAACTCTGAGAGTGGTTGGAGGTTTTTCTGCCGTCATTCTGCCATCCAGCCCTGCATCTTGGATCTCTGCAGGGTGTGAAAGAAGAGTAATTGAGACTAACTTGGAATTGTGAGCTTTCCTCTTAATTAGAGGAATGACAAGTTTTAGCTCAAAGTAAAGTGAAACAACACCTCATCAGAGAGCTATTCTATAGATAGTAAACTCTGGCTTTGTTTTTGCAGAAGCTTATGAATAATGAAGTAAATCCAAAAGAATTTTTCTTTTCCCAAAGCCCAAAGGAAATGAACAGTATGTACCTTGGTGAAGGACACTTTTCTTATGAAGTTGCTTACTAAGACGTAGTGTGCTAAAATATTATTATGCAAGATAAAATGCCAGTTTCCTGCTTAATTTTTAAGTACCTTTTATGTTAAAAATAGAGAAATCTGCAAGTTTTTAAAGGACCATCTAAAAAAAATGAGTGTTGAGTTGATGGTATTTATGTGTAGTTGGCAGATTTCTTGTCACACTTCATTGCTTATTAATAATCCCATTATAATTTAAAGATATGAAAATATATTAATCACTTTTGCTTCTTTAAAATAATTCTTTATGAAGGATTATTGAGAAAGGGTTTTTCACTATCTGATAAAATGTGATTTAGATGTTGCCTGTAATTATTTATCAATGAATGCAGTCTCCATCTGCCATTTTTGCATGGAATGCAGAGGACTGAATGCATCCATCTATTTGACCAACTTCAGATACAGTGAAGCCAGAGAACTCCTTGGGAGCGAGGATGGTGAGACTTTGTCCCACACACTGTGGCAATGGTATCAGGAGAGGAGGACGTCCTGTTTGGAAAAAGTGGAGGGTCAGTGAAAAAGAGGAGGAGCTTCAGTGAGATGCGTTGACAGAGTGGCTGTAACAGGGGTCAGGGTTGTCAGGATGCTGCAGGATTAGGGAATAGTTTGCTTTGATGGACACAGGGTAGCTGGATGTGAGAGCTAACCTGACAGCACCAAGCAGCAACAGTGCTGGTGAGTTATGGACATACTTGATTCACGTTCCTGACCAAGTTAGAAAAATTGCAAAGAAAATATTTCACCTGAAGGGTTATTTTCAGAATTTATTGGAAATTTGAAATGAGCATCATAACTTAGCAATAAATAAATATGAATGAAAGCAGACTAGAGAGAGGACTCTGAATAAAGTTACAAGTATTGGTCGAGTATATGTCTAGCATTTCTCATTACTTGAATTTCTGGACAAAGGATGAATGATAGTGAATGGGCCAATAGATAATAAATGTTTATTGTTACAAGTCCGTACATTTCTTCCTTAATCTCAATTCTTTTAATACCTTTGAGATTAGTATTGCCTTAGGCTGGTTCTCTAGAACAGAAAAACCAAGGAGCATTGATCAATGATAAACACATAGTTTGTATGTGTGTGGAGGTGTGTATACATGTGTAGATGTTCGTGTGCAACACGCGCGCGCGCGCACACACACACACACACACACACACGTTGTTATGTACCGTAGAGTTGGAACCAACCCATAGCTGATGCTCCAGTGGGTTTTCAGAGGCAGTTAATCACATAGGAAAAGATTGCCCATCCTTCTCTCACAGAACAGCTGGTGGCCTTGAACCACGTTACCTTCAGGATTGCAGCACAGCTTCTTGCCACTAGGCTACCAGAGATAGATAGATAGATAGATAGATAGATAGATAGATAGATAGATAGATAGATAGATGATAGATAGATAGATAGATAGATAGATAGAGACATACATACATACATATAAAGGAAATGAGTCCTGAGCTCGTGAGTCCCAGGTCCCTGGCACATAGCTACAGAGGTTAACAGGTTACCAAGGTTACCAGGTAAGGTAAACCACTAGTTTAAATCGCAAAAACCAAAGAGGTGATGAGCCAGCCAGATTGAGGGTCAAGATCTAGCAAAAAGCAAGCCAGCTCTGCCACGCTTCCTTATTTATTCAGTGTAGACCACACTCTCAATAAAACTCCTACAGTCACTTGACTGTGTAAAGCAAATCCCATCAAGGCAGGGATTACATTACATCACTCTTCCTCGAGGAAGTTACTCCATTGTAAATAAGATTATCATAGGCAGTCAAATTGCCTTAACCAGTACATTCTCGCACTCATTGTCTTTGACTTGGACTCGTAACTGACCCTCCAGCAGGTTCTCAAGAAGCTGTAAATCTCAAGGAGATTGTCTATCTTTTCCCCTTGGAGCAGCTGGTGAATTTGGAATGCCAGATAGCAATCACCTCTGGGATAGGAGTGCAGCTCCCTGTGGACTAAACCATCAGAGCCCCATTTAACCATGACACATGTAGTGACCATGCGTGTTACAAAACTAAGGGTGTCCCTACTCAGTTTACAGAGATTTAAGTGGAAGCTTTGTCCCAACTCTAGGACACATGGTATTTTTCCCCCCTTGCTTCCCTTGAAAGAACCTTGTTACACTGGTTTGTATCACACACATGCAGCCGGAGGGCGGAACTTGCTCTTCTCTTGCAAGCCTGCTCTTCCAGTGCTCCCAAGAACAGAAGCTGGCTCCATGTGACACCTGGTTGCATGAGAAACCTAGAAGGAACTCTCAGAGAGGTTTCATGGCAGTGAAACAACAAAAGATAAACTATTGGCAGCTGATCTAAAGTTAGTAAGGAGTATGATAGTCACCAAAGCGCTAAAAGATGTTTGTATTGTAGTGTAAATTCTATGAAAAAAAGAAGGCAAGCCCTGTGAAAACAATACTTAGTAAATTAATTGCTTTAGTGCTCAGTATTTCTCACGTTTTAAATCACTCACTCATAATCATTGTTGTTGAGTCTGAACCACCTCATAGCTGACTCTCCGGTGGGTTTATGGAGGCTTTAAATCCCACTTGAAGACATTGCCCATCCTTCTCTCTCAGAGCCACTGGTGGATTCAAACCACCAGAAAAGACATAGCCTTTGGGTTTGCCATTCAACTTCCTACAGGCTAGGCCACCAGAGCTCCCTTTTATAATTACTGCATACTATACTTGCTGCAGAAGGTCAAGGACTGAAGCCTTCAATATAAATTGAAGCACAACATCAAGAAAACAAAGATTCTTACCACTGGGCTGATAGGCAGCATCATGATAGACGGTGAAGATTTTGAGATTGTTAACAGCTTTAGTTTGCTTGACTCCACAATCAACAATCTTTGTACCAACAGCCAGGAAATTAAAAGATTAATTGCATTGGGAAAGTCTGCTGTAAGGGACATCTCCAGAGTGCTGAAGAGCAACAATGTCAGTCTGGAGACTAAGGTGTGCCTGATTCAGGCCATTGTCTTCGTATTTATGTGTTATGCTAAGTTAGACAATGATTAGGGATGATAGAAGGAGAATTGATGACTTTGAGCAGTGTTGCTGGAGAAGAGGATTGAATATATAACATGGACTGCTAGGAGAACAAACAGGTTCATCCTATATTTGAGAGGGTGAAACCAGGCTGCTCCTTGGAGGCAAGGATTCTGAAGCTTCTTCATGTGACATACTTTGGACATGTTGTAAGGAGGGACCAGTCCTTGGAGAGGGACATTATGCTTTGGAGTGTGGAGAAACAGGCTAGGAGGAAAGACACTTGATGAGATGGACTGACTCAGTGACTGGAGTAATGGGGGTAGGTGTGTCAGAGCCAGTAAGGTTGGCTCAGGATAGAGTAGGGTTCAGAGCTGTAACAACAAAAACAACAACATATATTAGTTTTACTACTTTTTTCACGGATTTGTCTTGGAGAGGATTAAACCAAGCTACTCCTTGGAGGCAAGGATTCTGGGGCTTCGTCTGACATACTTTGGACATGTTGCCAGGAGGGACGGGTCCTTGGAGAGGGACATCATGCTTGGGAGGGTTGAGGGACAACGCAGGAGGGGAAGACCCTCTGTGAGATGGATTGATTCGGTGACTGGGGTAATCGGGATGGGTGTGTCAGAGGCGGTGCGGTTGGCGCAGGATAGAGCAGGGTTTAGGGCTGTTGTGCATAGGGTCGCTATGAGTCGCAAACGACTCGACGGCACATAACAACAACGGCAACTTTTTTTCACTTCCTAATATATTTATAAAGGGAGTCCCTGTTGCTTGGTGGTAAGAATCTGTGCTGCAATCACAAAGGCATGTGATTCGAATCCACCAGCTGCACCATGGGAGAAGGAGGGGCAGTTTCGTTCCATGTAATTAACTGCCTCTAAAAATCCAGTGGAGGGTCAGCTATGGGTCGGTTCTGACCTAATGGTACTCAACAACAAGATATATTTATAACTGATTGTAAGAGAGTTTGAAATGCTTTGACAAAAAAGAAAGTTAAAAATTACAGAACAATTGTATTGTTTCTCATTCATTATTAAGGTAATGAATGCACAGCTTCAGTGTTCATGGTCGTTTTTACAAAATCTGTAGAACTGTGTACAGCAAAGATTGCCGGTCCGAGCAATATTCCTCCCCACTTGACTGTGTTTTTGAAATGAAGAACTCTGTTTTGCTCATTGTGGTATCCCCAGCTCCTCCTCTGGTGTGTGGCACATAGTAGGTGCTCAGTAAATAATGGACAAGTGATCCTTGTTTTTAACCATGTATTTTTCTGGCATTCTGGTGTACACACCCTGTATCTTCCCATTCTTCAGATGTGCACATCCTTGTAGTAGATATGTCTGAGGTATTGGAGAGTAGCATTTCAGAGCCTTAGATAAATTGCCTCACTAGGAAGTAAGGTAAGCTCACGGATGAAGGCTCACACTCTTTAAAGACTTGCATCTGCTTTTTAAATTGTTGATATTGCTTGCTGTCGAGTTGCCCCCGACTCCTGACAGCCTCTCCTGCCCCACAGGGAAGGCCTTGCCCGGTGCTGTGCCATCTTGAATGTTGAGTTGTTGAATGTTGAATGTTGGTCTGCTCAAGCTCATAGTTGCAACCTCTGTGTATTTTGAGTCCCTGCCGACTTAAGGGGTTCATCTTCCAACACTCTATTAAACACTGTTTTATTAGGATTCACAGGGTTTTCACTTGTAGATTTTCAGAATGCAATCTTCAGGTCCACTATTCTTAGTTTCTCTTGAATCTCCGAGCTTCACTGAAGGCAGTCCACCAGGGTGCTCTGGGGATTTGAAATACCTATCGCTGACCTTTTGGCATTCTAGAATGCTGTCCTTCATTACAGACAGGTGGGAGTTGCATATATTCCTAGACCTCCTGTATTGTGTTACCTGGTTTGTAATGTTGTACTGTTATTAATTTAATACTTGTATGCTAAATGTGATCCCTTTTGAAAGCTAGGATTTAGTGCAAACAGGAGATAGAGGGTAGTGAAGTGTGGGGAGCTCTGGTGGCCTAGTCTACAGGGAGTTGCCCTGCTAACTTGTAAATGCTCCTCTCTGGAGCTTTAAGTCCACCAGCAGCTCGACGGAGTGGAAGAAAGGCGAGCAGTCTCCTGTCTAGTGATTTACAGCCTTCGAGAACCTGCTGAAGGCTCAGCTGTGAGTCAGTTCTGACTTGACAGCGGTGAGTTGAGTTGAGAGGGAGGTCTAGTTGGTGGCAGGTTGCCATGGTGAACACAGAGGACTTCAGGGAGATCATAAAAGCCTGGGAATGTTCTGCGCTGGCGTGCAGCTGCGGGAGGTTGTCAGGGACCGTGGATGAGGTCAAGAGAAGAAACGTTTTCCTTCTTTTCATTCTCCAGGGTACACAGTGAGACTTCCCTGCTGGGAACCCCAGCCTTATGTCAGAAGAGAATACAACAAAACATTGGCATTCGCTGGGCTGCACAGCCTCGTTGTCAGAGAATCTGTGTGTAGTGACTACCTTGGGCTCTCCCCATTCCAGATCAGGTTTTATAGAAGGATGAAGTCTGGATGGTGCACACAGTTAATGCTTTTAGCTGCCAAGTGGCATGGTGAAGGTTCTTGCCCACCTCTAGGCACAAGCTGGAGGAAGAAAGAGCTAGCGGCCCCCTCCCCAAAGGAACAAAAACCCCTTTGGAGCACAGCCCCCTGCCCGTAATAATTAATTCAGCAGCATCTGATTCTGTTATGTTTAACATGTCATTTTAAAAAATATTCTCACTGTCATTTGTAAGTTCAATATTCATTGGTTGCTTCCTGTTTCTGATCACAGTGGTAGATCACGAGAGGAGCTGAAAGTGAAGGAGACCCAATTCTCTGCTCTCGTAGCCCCAGTCTGAGGAGGAGCTCCATGCAGTCTAGAGATCAGGTGGAGTCATGTCATGAGAAGAGTAAAGTAAGCAGGAACAAGTAATATTTCTTTAGTACATATTGTATGCCAGGCACGGGGCTGAGTGTTTTACATCTAATTAATTTTTTTCTGCAGCCCTGGGAGATAGGTAGTATCATTTCCCTCCACTCTGCAGATGATTCAGAAGGACTCAATTGTTTTGCAAGCTGCAGACCTAGGATTGAACCCAAGGCCATGGGAATTGAGAGACACGTCAGAGGGGGTACCTTAGGGAATGGGTGGAGAAGTAGTCTAGGGAAACTAGGGAACGGGAGCAGAGGGAACAGCCCCTAACCACATGCACTGTGTTTAGGGGGGGGTTATGAAACCGTGTGTTATTAGACATATGGAAGTTAAAGCAGACCAGGTCAATGTTATACATAGAACTGAGTGTCCTTTGGGCTGCAGGCAGACATTGCAAGGTTATGAGTTGAGGAGTTTGGTGACACTGTATGCAGTAGCTCAGGACGCCTGAAAACATGTCAGGCAGCAGTTACCATAGTTCTTTCGGGGGCTAGCAAGGGTGGGAGAGATATCTTTGAAAGATTTTTAAATTATTTTTAATTGTTATTTTAATGAAAATTTACAGAGACTTTGGATTTCCATTTATTCATTGTTGCACTTTTTTACCTGCCCACCCCTCCCCCCCATACACTCTTCTCTTTGAAAAGTAAAAGAAAAATTCTTTCATTGTTATGCAATCCCTCCCCTCAAGTCCTTTCCACTAGGCAGCTTTCATTCTGGTCTCCTATCATGACAATAATACCTAATCATATATCAGTTCTCTCCCTCATCTGTTTCAATGCAGTATACATAATTTATCCCATCTTTCTCAGTTTCCCCCAACCCTGATGGCAGTCCTGTTTTACTACAGTAGCACTATGTAGTATTTGTCCTTTTGTGACTGAGATATTTCACTCAGCATAATGTCTTCCAGGGTCACCCATTTTGCATATTTCATGAGTTCCCTGCTTTTCAGTGCAGCATAGTATTCCATTGTGTGAATATACCACAGCCTCTCTATCCATTCATTTGTTGATGGGCACTTAGGTTGTTCCAGCTTGTCACTATTGTGAACAAAGTGATAAAGGAAAGATTTTTTTTTATATTAGAAAACTTGTTGCCATGTAGGAGCTAGAATTGATAGGACTTAGTGACTTGTGTCTTGATTGGGGTTTTTTTTATAATTTTTTAAACATTTTAGTTGTGATTTTAACAAAAATTTACAGAAAAGTTAGATTTTCATTCATTCATTGTTGCCCTCTCCCTCCCCAAGTTGACCTTTTTTTAAAAAAATACTAGTTTATTTACAAAACTCGAATACATTGTTTTCGAGAACAGATTGGAAGAATCTGTTCTTGATTGTTTTTTGAACAGAGGAGGAATGAGAAGGAAGACTTGGCCATCTGGGTCACCAGCTAGATGGTACTACTATTCAGAGAGAGAGAAATAGAAGGAATACAGAAAGAGAATACATTTGAAGGATTAAGTAAGAGATTCCTTAGCAATTTGTCATCAACTGGGAAATGTTACATCAAGTGTTTACACCCTATTGAGAAAGCAGTTATGCAGTACTAAGTATTTAAAAGGCTTTCAATAGCTAGTTGAATGTACTGGAAGCCTCTAATCTACTGGGCTCAAGACCACTGAGGTCATGAAAGAAAGGCTAGTACAGATGTTGTTCTGATTATTTGTGGAAAGCTAAGACGTTTCCTTTAACTATGAGTTTGCCATTGAATGTTTCAAATGGATTCATTTGTACTAATGTCATGGTAGTTAAATTCTCTTGAGTCAGTTCCTACTGATAGCAACTCTATGGGATAGAATAGAACCACCCACAGGGCTGTTTAGGCTGCAGTCTTTGCAAGATTGCAGGTCTTTCTCCCTCAAACGCACTGAGTAGGTTCCAGTGGCCAACCTTGTGGACAGTAGCCAAGCTCTTAATCATTGCACGTCAGAGCCCCTTGCTTATTCTACTTTAATAACACATTTCCTATGGCTTATAGTTAAACTCATTGTCATCGATGTGGGACACACTCTTAGCCGACCCTCCAGTGGATTTCTGAGGCTGTAAGTTGAACAGGAGGAGGTTGATCATCTTTCTTTGAAAGATTTTTCACTAGAAAAGCTTTGATGGATTTGAAGCACAGCCTTCAGGTTAGCAGCGCAACTCCCTACAGAAAGCTTTTTAAGGAGAAACAGGAATTAAAATCGGCTGTGAAGCAATCTGAGTGGACGTTCCTTAGGTTACTAGTCTTTTACATTTGTCTTCCTTTTATCTAGTCTGGAGACAATTTCAAAGTAATGTATGTACCTTCATGAAATCTTTTTTGAAGGATCTGATTTTTTTCCCCAAACACATAACTTATCTGTACCTTTATTTCACCGGTTCCTATATTCACATAATGTTGCTGTCAGGTGCCATTGAGTCAGAACGGACTCATAGCTGACCCTCCAGCAGTTTTTCAGAGGCTGTAAATTGCACAGGAGGAGATTATCCATCTATCTCCTTCAGAGCAGCCGGTGGATTGGAACCACCTGCCTTTGGGTTGGCAGCACAACTCCTTACCCACTAGGCCACCAGAGCTCCTGTAAGCGATTAATTTTATAAAGATATTAACAAGGGTAAAAGGCAGCATGCTGGCCAAAGATTGCAAAGGGCTCTCAGCAGACATGTAGTTTAACTGCTCAGTACAAAAGCATCCACTACCTTGAATGTTCAGTGTATGAATGGCATTGATTAAAGGAGACCTAGGAAGCTCTGGTGGCTGAGTGGTAAGACGCTGAGCTGCAGTCCTGAAGGCACGCGTTTTGAATCCACCAGCAGTTCTGGGGGAGAAGTATGGGCAGTCTCCTTCTGTTCGATTAAACTGCCTCTGAAAACCCACTAGAGGGTCGGGTATGGGTCATTCCAACTCAGTGGCACACAACAACAACAGTGGTGTGTACAGGAGCTTTGGTACCCTAGTGGTGAGAAGCTGTGCTACAATCACACAGGCACGTGGTTCGAATCCACCAGCTGCTCTGCGGCAGAAGGATGTATAGGCTCCTCCCATGCAGTTTTCAGTCTTTGAAAACCTGCTGGAGGGTCAGTTATGGGTCAGTTCCCACCCGATGGTACACAACAACGATAGCATTGGTGCATAGGGAGCTCTGCCTAGTGATAGGTGCTATGCTTCAATCCCAAATGCACATGGTTTAAATGCACCAGCTGTTCTGCAGGAGAAGAATGGACCGTCTCCTTCCATGAGTTTTCCTGCCTCTGAAAACCCACTGGAAGTTCAGCTATGGGTCACATGACAAACAACAAACAACAGCATAGGTTCCAGTGTCCTGGTGCCATAGTAACACATAAAGCACCCTTTTATGACACATGATGATGGCTGGTGATTGAGATGGTAGTTGTCTGTTCTTCTGGGCTACTTTCAGAATTACTGGTTATGATTAATGCAGTCAAAAAGAGGAGATATGCATCTTAAAAAGGAGCATTGTGCAAGAGTATTTTAAAAGGAAACTATTGTTAGTGGATTTTATCACCGGATATAGTAGTGAAACGAAATGGATTGAGTACAAGAAAAAGATCATAGGATCTGAGGGGACTTGTAGATTGCTAGAGAGATGAATTCTTTCCTTTTGCAGCCTGTACTTGTGTGTATCCTTTTATAATTTATGACTTCTTAGATTCCTAAAACCATCAGTTACAATGGTCACTAATGGTCATTGGTTCCAAGGAAGCCCACCTACTTTATGGTTCTACTAAAAGCATATCTAATTATGTCTCCTCAGGCAGATTGCAGGGGAGCCCTAGTGGCACAGAGGTTTAGCACATAGCCACTAACCTTTCCGTTAGGCCTCTCAGCGGCCAGTCTTTCAGTTGGCAGTTGGGCCCTGCATCTCCTCTGTGAACAATGTGACCATGTGTTTCTATACAGATCTACCTCCAGCTGTGTTCTGTTCTGCCGCCGAGGGCTGCTGTGAGTCACCATGAACCGGGCAGCTGTGCGTGTTAAAGCAGGCCATGCAACAACACATACACAGTTTGTTACTGTAGAAAGCCAGTTGTTTTCTCTTGACAGCAGGATTTTCATTGATTAGCTGGTACCAGAAGAGAAAATTCTTGGCTTTTGAGAACATTCAGCGCCCACCCTCCAGCGAGCCTGTGGGACCCAAAGTCTGTGTTAATCGTAGAGTCGCTGGCCTCTGACAGTCATCAGCTTGCGGATAGCTAGTAGTCATGAAATGGCTTAGTCACCTCCTTCGTTTTATCTTACTCTTCCTTGATTTGCTGTGGTTATTTTAACAATGGCGGGGGGGGGGAGCGGGGAGTTGAAACTTCTACTAATTTCAATGAGAATATTATAGCCTTTTTTGTATCTTTTAAAACTTGTTGTTGTTACATGCCATCAAGTTGCCTGCAACTCGTAACAGTACTTTAGCTCTGAACCCTGTCCTATCCTGAGCCTATTGTCTCCAACAGACCTAATACCATTGCTCCAGTCACTGAATCAATCCATCTTATCCAGGTCTTCCTCTCCTCTGCTGTCCCTGCACCTTTCCAAGCATGATTTCCTTCTCCAAGGCCTGGTCCGTCTTGGTCATGTTCCCAAAGTAAAAGAGACAGAGCTTCAAAATCCTTGCCTCCAGGGATCAGCCTGGTTTCACTCTCTCCAGGACAGACCTGTTTGTTCTTCTGGCAGTCAGTCTAAAGTGTGTACCAACACTGTTCTCTAACTCCACACTCAAAGGCGTCAAGCCTTCTGTCATCCTTAGTCATCGTGCAGCTCTCAGATGCATAGCAAGTAACTTCACAGACCATGGCAAACACCCAGAAAGTACAGCCTAGTAATGCCCCCAGTGCTTAGAATGAACAAAATGTTGGCATTTGTTCTGTTCATTTCTTTTTGAGACATAAGACTCTCACAGATGCTGATTCAGTTCAAGTCCCCTTGTGGCCCAGTGCAATTCCTGCTTCTTACTTGCTCTGTTCAGAGGCAGTCACCTTCCTCAAGTTGGGGATGTGATTTTTTCATTTATATCTTATATCTTTGTTACAGATGTTCCTATCCATAAACAAGATAAAGTTTTGTGTTTTCATTTATATATCAGAATCCTTTTGATGTTTGAATTTTCCCATCTGATTTTTCAGTGTTTGAAGCACATTTATGTTGCTGATATTAATAAGTTAAGTGTAATCATTTGAAATGTAATTAATGAACTCTCTTGTATAATGTTTAAGCATGTAAGCCTGTGATGTACTTATTACTCCACATACTTTGGACATGTTATTAGGAGGGATTAGTCCTTGGAAAAGGAAAGGTGGAGGGTCAGCATAAAAGAGGGAGATAGATCAACAGCGTGACTGCAGCAGTGGGCTCATACATATCAGAGATGATGAGGGTGACGCAGGATAAGGTAGGGTTCAGATCTAGTCATAGGCTTGCTCTGAGTTATGGTCAGCTTGACAGCCCATAACAACAATCCATAGCTACTTAAGTTCCTTTTTCTAAGGATGAGTCCCAGAGGACCAGGTGCTGGGTAGGAGGCCAGTGTCTCAGACACCTGACAGTTTGCTGCTTGGGACGCTCCCAGCTGATGAGCATGTGAGGTGCTTTTCAGGCTGCCTCATGTTGAGAATGTACTAGAATCTGCCGCACCAGGACTCCTAGCCCGCAGTGTCTAAAGAGGGACACATGGACTGGTGAAGGTGTGCGCCCAGGGGTGCTTGGGGTATGACCTTAAGGTTGATAATAAGAAGCTCAGGATTAAAATTGTGGCTTTATGTATGCAAAGTGTTTCCAGTAACTCCTACTGGGAGCATTGTTGCCATACTGGCATTTAGCATTCCCTAAGTCAGAGAAGTGTTTTTTACTTCTTGACAAAAGTCTCTTTATCTCTAGCTACTAACTTTTTATATGGAAATGAAATGACTATCCTGTCATGGTCACTGATGGAGAGAATAATGTATGCAGTTTGTGTGTGTGTGTGTGTGTGTGTGTGTGTGTGCTAAATACCCAGTGTTGTTGGAGCCATAGGACAAACCATAAGACACTGGCTTTTTTCTGTACACATGGTGCAGGTTGGTTGGCCTGGATGCAGTTCACACAGAGGACGTTATGGAAGAAGTCAGATTTTTCTGTTAGCTGACCTGCTTCTAACACACTGTGCCACCAGCCCTTCTTCCAAGAGGCTACAGTTTTCCTCCATCAGAGTCAAATTAAGAGACAGGAGTTTATATAGTTATATTTACATAAGTAAGATTGGCACAGGATAGAGCAGGGTTTAGGGCTGTTGCACTAGGGTTGCTATGAGTTACAGGCGACTCGATGGCACATAACAGCAATAATGTATAGGTAAAGACATTGATGTATAACTTTCTGAAGGAGTGGCACCAATTTTCATTCCCATTAGCCACTATAAAGATTATGCTCTAGATATGTTTTTTATTACTTTATTCTGCTTTAAGTGAAAGTTCACATAGCAAATTAATTTTCAATTCAATAATTCATACTTAGAGTATCCTGATACACCAATTGGGATCCCGTGATGTGTAAGCACTCTCCCTGTTTGCACACAAGACTCCCTGTTTCCACTCGTCTGATACCCATTTTCTTATCCTTGCTCTTGGGATAGATTGGTCTCTTAGATCAATGTTTGAAGAAGCCCATTCCTCCTGGATGGTGGTGATAATCTGTTGTTGTTGTTGTGTGCTATTGCGTTGGAACCAACTCATAGCTAACCTATTTCTTGGTTTTCTGAGGCTGTAAATTGCACAGGAGGAGATTACCCATAATTGCCCATTTTTTTATCCCCACGGGACAGCTAGTGGATTTGAACTACATGCTTTGGTTTGATAGTGCAACTCCTTACCCACTAGACCACCAGAGCTCTTATATAGGCCAGTTTATTATTTGGCTTTAAGGGCCTTTCTAAGAGTGGCTTCAGTTCCAAGATAAGAGGTTGCCTTTGTTTGGGTATTAGTCCAATATCTGTAAGACCTGTAAGTCTCATGTTTGTTTTTTTGAGTTTGGTTGTTGTTTTTTTTTTCTTTTTTTAAAGGAATTTGAGTTTTGTCTGGAATTTTCTACCCTTTCTTTCTGGAACCTTGTGTGGTGCCCCCAGTCAGAGCAGTCAACAGTGGTGGTGCCTTCTTGCTCTTCTGGTCTTAGTTAGAGGAGACTGTGGTTGATGTGGTAGTTTAGTCCTGTGAAACCAGACCTTGAGTCTGGTTTTCTTCTTTGCTCTGGATGGGAAGAGACCAGTAGGTGTATCTTAAATGGACACTTCCAAGCTTTTAAGACCGCAGCCTCTTCACCAGACTAGGATGTAGAATATTAGCTTTAAAAAGTATATTGCACAGTTGACTTACATGTACCCAAGACTATGATTATTATATACTATAAATTTTAATGCATATGCACAATTTGCCGAAGCCAAATTTCTATAAGAAAAGAAATTAGAGAAATAAGTTTTCTTTTTGCTTCAAATTATTTGACTTTTTGATCGGATAATTCCATTTGTTTGACTTTCTCTTTGCATAATTCAATAGCTGTAACCTACTAAAATATTTAATCAGTGTACATAGAATTTTAGCCTGATATATTCACACTGCCCTATCAAAAACCTTGGTTTAATAAAGCCCATACTTCATTAAAAAGATGCTAAGTTTTAATTTCTTAATTTCAGAATTCTTCTAAGTTAATTGTGAGGTTTTTAATGATTAAAATGGGCTAGTCGTCTGGCAGTTGAATCTCCCAGCAGCTCTGCGGTAGGAAGACGAGCTTTGTGATTAGAGCCTCTAGAGACTCACTGGAGGGTCAGCTTTGGGTTGGTTCCAACGTGATGGCAGTGAGTCTGAGAACCTTGTCATTACACTTTAATGTGTTCTTATTATCACTTGTATCCTCAGAAGAGCCCAGAAAGGCACATCATTCTTTGACTCTGGTGTACTATTTTTTTTCTTTCTTTTCTCCTTTTCCATTATCTATGTCCATCTATAATTCTTTTTCCTTTTTTCCCTTCTCATACTTTTTTTTTTAAGCATGGAGACAATACTATACAGTAAGAAAAACTCTATTATATTGTATAAAAAGCATCAAAATTAACTGAATACCATTATTGTAGAAACAGAAAGATAACTAGTAAAACGAGTATGAGAATCAAAGGGGGAGGGAGGGTAGGAGCAGAGGGGTGAGGATGGGCAGGGGCGGTAATCAGAGGATCGCACAATTTGATGAGTAAAGGAAAGGGTGGCTAAAGAAATGGAAAAGAGCAGGTGTGGAAAATAAAGTATACAAAATTTGTAAGCAAACCAGTATAAAATTAATATGTTAGTTTTTTTTAAAGTCCTGACTAAACAACCCTTTACCTGTATATGGCTTAACTTGATTGAAGAAGTTATTGAATATTGAAGAAGGAGGGGAGCTCTGGTGGCCTGGTGGCAAGAAGCTGTGCTGCAGTCCCAAAGGCACTTGGTTCAAGGCCACCAGCTTCTCTACAGGAGTGGGATTGTCATTCTCCTCCGTGTGATTAACTGCCTCTGAAAACCCACCAGAGGGGCAGCTATGGGTCACTTCCTACTCTCTGGTACACAACAAAGACAACATTGAAGAAGGAAGCACCTCCTACTTTTAATATTTGTAATTATAATAGCTTGTTATACAATATAACAAAGAGTCTACAGAAGTTACAGGTAAAGTAGAACACTTTCCTCTAATAACAATTAAGACTTTTCTGTTACTGCATCTCTAGCATGACTTTCATGCATATCATTAAAGCCACCTTTAATCTGTGGTTATCATTAATTGTATTATGAAATAGAATATATTGCAGAAAGGTATTTTCTATATGTTTAGCCACAATCTTGTGGTATTCTAATGTCTCTGTTAAAATACAAAAAGATAGCATTGTTGAGTGAGACAGAACATTAAATTTGGAAAACAAATACATATAGGTGATATTTAAAAGAATATAAAGCTTGGCAATCTAAAAATGTTGGATCTTCTTTGCTCTGGCTAGGAGGCTCTGGTGGCTTAGTGGTAAGGAGTTGTGCTGCCGACACAAAGGTACACAGTTCAAGTCCACTAGCTGCTTTGTGGGAGATAGATGAGCATTCTCCTCCCCAATGAAGGGTCACTGGGGGGCGATTCTTGACTCAAGAGTACACAACAGCGTGCTCTAATGGCTTAGTGGTAAGGGGTTGTGCAGCCAAGCCAAAGGTTCAAATCCACCAGCTGCTCCACAGGAGATAGATGAGCAGTCCTCTCCCATGCAATTTACTGCCTCTGAAACCCCTCTGGAGGGTCTTCTATGAGTCACTTTGGACTTGAAAGTACATAACAGCAACCTTGTAAGACATTTATAATGCTGTTGTATAAACAGAAAAGAATTTGTGAAAGTGAATTGATCTTTTGTTACTCATTTAAGTTCTTTTTTTTCTGATTTCTTGAATAAATGAGGTGTTTGTACTTCTGCTCTTTTTAATTTTCCAAGGGCTACACACAGCCTGTAGTCATGCCATGTGAGTAAGAAATTAAAGGTCTTCGCAGTGTGATTTCAATTGCTTGTTATTTATAAAGAATGATGTGACGTTTGAATTAAAAGCCCATTTTTGGTTAGAAACAAGTAATACATTTTCCTACTTCTGTTCACTAAAACTCAATTTTGGTGCAGCTTTCTTTGAGCCAGTAAGTACTGTTTTCTTTGCATTCACTGTAGTTCTGTGCATCAAAAGTTAAAACAATGTTTACCTTCTATAAGAACGAATTTTATTGTGCATATCAGTGATTGCTCTTTGACATGTTACTTTTTCAAGTGGATTTTTCAAATGTAGGGCATTCTTTTGAGGCTAGCATTGATATCAGTGTGGAAGTAAAACGTTTATTTTCTATTACAAAATATATTTGACTCTGTCATTTAAGGTTCAAGTGACATAGTCAGTAGGCAGTCATGTTGCAGACCCAAAAGCAGTGTCTCTCTGGTGGTTCAAAGCCACCAGGAGCTTCATGGGAGAAAGATGGACAGTCTCATCCCATGTGATTTAGTGAACACTCTAGTGGGAACTGACCCATAGCAGCCCCTCTGGTGGGTTTTCAGGCGCATTTAATTGCACGAGAGGAGATTGCCCATCCTTCTTCCATAGAACAGCGAGTGGACACAAATCATGTTTCTTCAGGAACTCAGTGCAGCTGCTTGCCACAAGGCCACCAGAGCTCCCTAGAATAAATTTATTGTTGTTGTTAGGTGCTGTTGAAGTGCCTGAGAATGAAGGTACCACAATGTAATTATTAAAGTGTTTAAGATATATTTGCCAACTTATAAATAACATTTTTCTCATATGTCATAAAAGGAGGCTTAGTTGAAGAAGCTGCCTCTATAAGCCACTGTCAATTGTTTTCAGAGCCTCAGGAGTGAAGAGTTAGGAGTCCTGGTGGTGCAGTGGTTAAGTGCTCAGCAGTCCCCTGGTAGATCAGTGGCCTTGATGTGAGCAAACCTGGCACTTTGCTTTAGTTAAGACGGCAGCCTAAAGAACCCAGGGTGAAGTTCTGCTCTGTCCTGTAGGACGGCTAGGAGTCAGAATGCATTTGATGGCATACAACGGGGGTGAACAAGTCAAGAAGTATATTTGTAAAAGAATATTTTAAAGAGTACAAACAAAATACAGGGGAGCTCTGGTGCCCTGGTCATTAGGAATTGCACTGCCAACTCAAACACAGGTAGTTTGAATCCACCTGAGGGAGGAAGATGGACATTCTCCTGCTGTGTGAATTGCAGTCTCTGAAAACCCTCTGGAGGGTCAGCCGTGCATTGATTTCAGCTGAATGGTAAATAACAATAACAGCAAAAAATACGGGAAGTCAGCTGAAGCAGTTTGAGTGTTCAGAGACTATCAGGAGTTCCTGTGGTGGCTTAGTGGCAAGGAATCGTGCTGCCAGTGCAGTAGTACATGGTTTGAAACCATCAGCAGCTCTGCAGGAGAAAGATGGACAGTCAACTTCTGTACAGTTCACTGTCTCTAAAAACCCATTGGAAGGTTACCTGTGGATCAGTCCATCTTGACAGCACAGAGGAGCAACCAAGAATTCCCAGCATGATGTTGTTTTCCAAGGACATCATGCTGGAAGCGATGGAGGAGATCAGAAAAACCCACAGATGAGGGTCACAAGACTCTCAATGAAATGGATTGACATAGTGACTGTAACAATGAACTTGAGCTCTTGTGAGGATGGCATAGGTAGGGCAGTGTTGAGATCTGTTGTTCGAAGGGTTGTTAGGAATGATGACTGGATAGCATTTAACAACAGTAACACACATAGAAGAAAGAGCAGGGTTCTCATCTCTTGTTCATAGGGTCACTGTGAATTGAAGTCGACTTGATGGCACCCAACAACAACCACCACCACGTATTACTTTTGTTGTCAGTAGTAACTTTTTAGGCATAAAATTTCTGTTTGTTATCTAGACCAATTCATTATTCTTAACTTTATTCAGTAAGTACTAATACTGTTCTTATGGTGTGTTAGGCATTATTTTAGTGGTTTTGCCACTGAGCAAAACAGCTTTACTAAAGAAATATGAGACAATAGAAATAGAAACAATATCCCTGATAACAAAGCTACCTTAAGTAAATCAACATACAACATTCTTTCCTCTCCCTTCTCTAAGTTACTGTGTATGTTTGTTTGTTTGTTTGTTTTGTTTACTTCCCAGTCATTCAGTCAGTCAGCAGGCATTCTCTGAGAATGTTCTAGATTTTCTGCCCTGATATAGGCACTGGTGCTGAAGGAGAGAGATATTGAAAGAGGCAGAAATTTCCATTCTTGTGGGAAAGGCAAGCCTGGAAAAAAGATATTTTGGGTTAGCTTCTCAGCTGTTGTTGTTGTTGTTTGATGCCGTTGAGTCGTAGACGACTCATAGCGACCCTATGAACAAACGGCCTGAGCACTGTTCGTACATAGAGTTTCCGGAGGCAAGCCATTTCGGAAGTGGATGCCGCTCCTGCTTCCAGGACCTTCTTAACGGGTTGTGAGAAATTTCCGAAAGTAGGCTCTCAGCCCCACCTGAGGGGTCAGGAAAGGTGTCTTGAGCCAAGGCCTGCCTCCCCAGGGCCTGCAGGATAAGTAGGATCTGGCAGAGAAAGAAGATGGAGTTTGGGGGTGGGGACAGGGCATACCAAGGACATAAGGCTATTCCTTTCTGTCAATGCGGTGGTGTGCCATTGAGTCAGAACCAATCTATTGCTGACCCTCCTGTAGGTTTTCAGAAGCCGTTATTCGCACAGGAGGAGATTGTTAATCCTTCTCCTGTGGAGCAGCTGATGGATTTGAAGCACATGCCTTCAAGATTGCAGCACAGCTTCTTGTCACTAGACCACCAGAGCTCCCTTTTCTGTCATTACTAACCTTAATTTTTAGGGATGATGGAAGAATTGATGCTGTGGTGCTGGAGAAGGATATTGAATATACAGTGGTCTGCCAGGAGAACAAACAAGTTCGTCCTGGAGAGGGTGAAGCCAGGCTGCTTCTTGGAGGCAGGGTTCTGAAGCTTCATGTTTCAAGGATGATCCAATCCTTGGAGACAGACATCATGCTTGGGAGGTTGGAGGGACAGTGCAAGAGAAGAAGACCCTTGATGAGATGGATTGACTCAATGACTGGAGTAGTGGGAGTAGTGGGAGTAGGTGTGTCAGAGACAATAAGGTTAGCTCTGGATAGAGCAGGGTTCAGAGCAGTTGTACATAGGGTCACTATGAGTTGCAAGTGACTTGACAACATGTAACAACAACAACAGGCTAAATGAAAAATGATGATAAAGGAAATAGAAGAGAAAATGTTTTATATTCCTTGTGTTTGTCTCTAAACAAACAATTTTTATGTTGTTTTTGTTGTTAAGTGCCATCGAGTTGAGCATGACTCCTGGCAACCCTATGGACAAAAGACCTTTATTGTTCTGTAACTATCATCGTTTCTCTACATTCATAGAGTTTCCAGGGGTATATTGTTTAGGAAGTGGATGCCACTCCTGCTTCCAAGCCTGTCTCAATCTGGGAGCTCCACCATACACTGTCCATCATGAGTAACAATTATGGCTTTTGATACACCAGTGGCATAGCGTTCAGCATCACAGCAACCCCAGGTTACCTCAGTACAGCAAATTGACAGACCAGTGCTGTACCATTTAGAGTATTGTTTGTCACAAGCCCAAGGACCAAAGGCCTGAGGGCCCAACAGATTTTAAATACAAAAGCCCGCCCACCAGGTCCTTATTAACTCTTAACAAGAGGCTTCCAGCCCTCAGTTCATTGTTAGCTCAATGCAGCAAGTTGAGTCAACTCACACATGATTGTGAACAGGAAAAAAAAAAACAACAACAAACCACCAAACAAACAGTCCACACTTGATCCTCAACCAAAACAAGAAAACCCACCTTCCAGAATCCAACTGCTTCACACATGAGCCTCCAATTATTTTATAGGGAAGTTGTATTTCTTATTCTCTGAGAGTGTTCTGAACACCAAGTCCTGAGCACTGGAGAGGCTAAAGGGAGACATTTTATTTCCTTTGTTAGATAATGCATGCTAATCAAACAGGTTTATTCTGACTCAGGAAGTCATTTGGGCTCAAAGAGGTGAGGGACACATGAAGATCCCTGGCTTTCATCTCCCTTTCTTTGTCTTTTCTTTCCTCTTGCCCCAGACCCGGGAATTGGGTCTCAGAGGAGAAACTGCCCTGCAGCGTCCAGCCTCCCATCCGGAGCCCAGCACTTCCTCTCCAGTGTCCTCTTCACCACCACTGCTCTCTTTGCCATTGTCCTCTAATGTTTTCCTCCCTAGTTTCCTACAAGTGCTGGAGAAAGATGAGCAATCCCCTCCTATGTGATTTTTGTGGTTCTGAAAACCCACTAGAGGGTCAGCAATGAATCAGCTCCAACTTGACAGAAGTGACACAAGAATTCTTCAAGACACCCCTGCATCTGCTGGTTTTTTCCAGCGCTGGATACTGGAAACTCAGCTCTGGGAGTTGAAGGAATTCCGATGGTTTAGTCCATAGGGAGTTGATTTGCTAGCCCAAAGGTTGTGTGTCTCTGATGGTTTGAATCCACCAGCTGCTCCACAGGTAAAAGATGGGCAGTCTCCTCCCATCAAAACCCATTGGATGTTCAGCTATAAGATGGTTCCTACCTGAAGGCAGGGAGTCTGAGTTGAATAGTTTGTCCTAAGAAAGTGAAGTGTTGGTGAGTCAGTCTGTATGTTAAAATTACCACAGTGACCTTGAAGAAGAGTGAAACAGTCGGAGGATGAAGTCATAATATATGTGCACCTTAATAAAGAGCATGTCAGTAATAATTTTCCTGTCACACCTGTGGAGTGGTGTGTGAATCACCAGCTTGACAGCCCAGAGGCTTCAGTTTGAGCAGGTACCCAGATGGGAGGAGAATATGGTTTGGAGTTGAGGCCTGGTTTATGAAATCTGGGCTCCCCAAGGTCAGTGCCTTCAGTGAACAGATGGACAAGGAGGAAAAAACATTGGACCTCTGGCGTAGAAGCAGCATCAGGTGGCCTGGTTCTCTGACTGGGTGTGGTTTTGGTCACTGGAAAGGGACAGAGGAATCTGTCTGCGTGGCAGAAATGCTCTAAAACGGACTTCTCGTAGTACTTCCACCACTCTGTAAATTCACCAAAAATCATTTAGTTGCAGACATAAAAGAAGTAAGGTCTGTGGCATGAATATGGTGTTTCATAAAACATTTTAAGAAAAAAACTATTTCTCAGAAAGTAAGGCTTATCTTAGACACCCCATCAGGAAAGACTAGTCGTAAAAAAAGGACATCATGTTTGATAAAATAGAGGGTCTTAGAAAATGAAGAACATGCTCAATGATGGATTGACACAGTACACACAACAGTGCACTCAGAAATGTCACCAATCATAAATGGCCCAGGAGCAGCCTGCACTTCCTGCTCTTACACATAAGGGTACTGTGGGTTGGAGCCAGCTGAATGACAACCAGTCACATAAAAGGCCAAGGGCCTAGTTTCTTTCTCTTTGTTTTATTTGTCTGCAGGATGCTGTTTAATCATCTACCCTCAAGCTATGGGATGGGCACACAGAAGTCCCTGCTTGTTCTAGGGTTTCAACTCCCTCCCCAGAAACCCCTCCCTTGTCCTCCTGCAACCCAATAGCTCTCCTGTTTTCATTGAGAGCCTTTTGTGACCTTGTGGCACCAGAAGAATTACAAGGATGTTCTGCTGTGTTGCAAGGCCACATTGCCATCAGGGAAACTAAACAGTGGGAAGCTCCAGTGACAATGACTGTAATACAGTGTACACAGGAGCCACGGGTTAGGGATGTGTGATGACTCACTCTCTGAGTATGAGTGCCCCTCCTGGTTCAAGGGCAACCAGCGGTGGAGCCCAGGACGGCTGGTGGTGCAATGGACTAACATAGTCCCAAGAAGGAGGTTGTTGTTGTGTACTGTCGAGTCAGAACCAACCAATAGTCGACCCTCCGGTGGGTTTTCGGAAGCAGTAAATGCATGAGAGGAAATTGCCCTTCTTTTTCCCTCAGAGCAGCTGATGGATTCAAACCTTGTACCTCCAGTTGGCAGCACAGCTTCTTCTAGGCCACCCGAGCTCCTTCAAGAAGGAAATTGTTGGTCGAGCTCTGGTGGCCTAGTGGCAAGAAGCTGCAACTGCAAGCTCAGAGGTGCACAGTTCAAATCCACCAGATGCTCTGCTGGAGAAGGAGGAACAATCTCCTCCTGTACCAGTCAGATCTGATGTGACGGTATACACAAAAAAATAATGAAATAAAATTTTAAAAAAAAAGAAGGAAATTGTTGTTGTGTGCCTTCAAGTCAGCTGACCCTCCAGCAAGTTTTCAGAGGCAGTTAATCGCACAGGAGGAGATTGCCCATCCTTCTCCAGCAGAACAGCTGGTGGGTTTGAGCCATGTGCCTTTGAGATTGTAATGCAGCTTTTCACACCTAGGCCACCAGAGCTCCAGTTAAAAGTCTGGAGGCTTTTACATCTCTTAGGCCTATTCTAAACACTTGTAAATCAAGTGGATCTATTCCAAACCCTTGTAAATGAAATACCCATAAAATAAATGACTGCATGATCTTTGTTTTTAGAGATATGATGTCTTTTAGATAAAAATGTTCCCTAGGAGCTACCCTTTGACTTGTGTCTCAAAAGTGAAAATAAAATATTCCCATGAAACTCCCCTCTGGTACCTCTGGTCCCACCACTATGTGTCAGTTTGCCACACGGTGGTAACTTGTGTGTTGCTGTGATACTGGAAGCTATGAAGCTGATATTCCGAATACCAATAGGACCACTCCTGGTGGGCAGGTTTACAAGGAGGAAGAAAGATCTGGCAATCTACTTCCCTAAGTAAACCAGGGCAAACCCCATGGTTCATTGGGTGCCACTCAAGATACGTAATGATCCCAACCATGGAGTCAAGTATATCCACTGTTGTGAGGCTAGCACAGAACTGAGGAACAATTGCTCTCTTGTGTATATTGTCAACATGAGTCGGAGGCTACTCGATGACAGCTAACAGCAATACTTTCTGATAACAGAGATAAGCACATTTATTTATAACGGTGAAAGCACTTTGAATGGGTTCAGATTGAAGAAGATCTTATATCTGGTTTGGATTTTTTTTTTTTACCTTGTAGAGGAAGGTCCATCAGCTGAAATTCATTTCAAAGCATGGATTTTGGAGGAGGTGGTTGATAGGTTCATAAATAGACCTGTTCTGGGAGCCTTTTGTCATCCAGGCAGGTTCTGTCCTTGGTTGGCAGGAGAGCGGCACGTAACTGACTCTGGAGCCTTGTTCTTTGGAGCTTCCGTTTATTCTAACACATAAATAAGTAATGAGACAAATACCAAATAGTGGTAAGTCTTCTGGAGATAATTAAATTATAGAGATGTGATAGTTTATTAATATATCCCCATAAAAAAAGAACACTCGGTTTTGCTCACTCATTGCTGTTGAATCAGAATCAACTCATAGCTGACCCTCCACTGGGTTTTCAGTGACACTAAATCTCAAGAGATTGTTCATATTATCCTGTAAAGAAGCTGATGGATTTGAATTGCATTTCTTTAGGTTGGCAGCACAAGTCCTTACCCAGTAGGCCACCAGAGCTAACAAAAAGAACACTAGAGATTAGGAAATCAAAGAGGTCACATAGCTCTTTTCATGGTATTAAAGGATATATTCGCTATTGCTGTGTGTTTTCGAATTTCAGAAGCATTAAGTTGCATGGGAGGAGATGGTGCATCTTTCTTCCATGGAGCACTTGGTGGATTTGAACTGTGTACCTTTGGGTTGGCTGCACAATTCCTTACCACTAGGCCACCAGAACTCCCTTGAAAGAAGAAGGGGCCTCAGCCCGTGGGAGGGTCAGCTCTGTGTTGATTCCAACTCACTGGCACACAATAACAATATCCATCCACAGAAAATTCGAAGACAAAGCAAATAAATAAAATGGTAACCATTTAGGTGTTTCTCCCTACCATTATTTGCAGTATTACTTTCCATTAGCCAAACTGGGCTCTTCAGGGCCGATGTTCATTGTTTCTCCAGGGTCTGCCATGTTACGGTGTTCAACAAGCACATTTTCAATGTGTGAATTAAGCATAAATCAATTCAGAGGGATTTTCCCTGATGCCCTTTGGATAGAACAGCTCACTTTTCATTTACTTTCATTTTAAATCACAGAAGAACTTTATCAGTCATGACTTGGATATGTGATATTGAAATTAAATATCCTGGTTTTTTAAAATATACTTTTGGAAGTTTATAGTTAGTGCTGAGATAACTTTGTTGGTAGAGGCAAGGAACCATCTCAAAGCCCGTATGTTATTTCTTTGACTTTGATGATTAATTCCATGACTTTTGTTTAGACTGACTCCTTAATCACCCTCCTAATCTTTTGGCTTGGGGAGAGTTGACATTTTAATTCTTCCCTGAGCAAATGGTGTCACTGTGTACTACGGGGGAAACCAGTTTAGAATCGGACAGTTTTCATGGATCACTTGGAAGACATGGAGCACTGGAGTACACAGGCTTTGGATTTGGACCGGATTAATGGCACCTCTCTTACAGACTTCTGTGAGTGAGGATGGTACCTAACCAATGCCATCACATTCCTCTGAAGTTGATTTCTATTTTTAGAGAAACTACAAGTGATGACTTGTTGACAAACAAAATGTGTCATGTAATAATAGGCATAGATAAATGGTAATTAATTATGTGGGACAGTATATATGAATGATTATATAAAACACATTGTAAATGAGGGATCATTTGGAAGCAGGAGTGACATCCACTTCCTAAACAACATACCTCTGGAGACTCTATGAACTTTGATAAATGATGATAGTTCTAGAAAGGCTTCAGGCCTTTTGTTCATGGGGTCACAATGAGTAGTGCTTGACTTGATGGCAATCAACAAACAGCAACAATATGGAACGCAATGTATATAAATTAAGCACAATGAATTATTATTATATGAAAACCAATAAAAAGGTGTTTTTTAAAAAAAACACCAACAAACATTAAAACAGAATATGAGACCTCTTGAGGTATTATAGGGAACTCTGATGGCATAGTGATAAGAAGCTGCACTGAAGTCCCAAAGGCACACAGTTTGAATCCACCAGCAGCTCCCCAGGAGAAGGATGGGCAGTCTCCTTCCATATGGTGATTTACTGCCTCTGAAAACACGCTGGAGGGTTAGCTCGGTTCCGACTTCACAGCACATGCCATCAATAGGAAGTTATACCGCTGACTAAGAAGTCACACCTCTGACTTTTCGAATCCACCAGGTGGGTCTGTAGGAGAAAGATGGACTGTCTCCTCTCACTGTTTACAGCCTTAAATATCCACTGAAGGATCAGTTATTAATTGGTTCCAACTTAGCAGCAATGCATTGAGTTTAGCTCAGAGATGTTCAGTGGAGCTCTGTAGCATGCTTCACTCCTAACCAAAAGGTTAAGTGTCTCCAATCCACCAGCAGCTCTGAGGGAGAAAGATGGGCAGTCTCCTCTCACTAAGATTTACAGCCTCACAAACCTGTTGGAGAGTCTCTGTGAGTGGAGACGGTTCACAGCAAACTAGACTTTTGAAAAATCCCCCCCTTTTTTTTTTGTTTATGAAGTGTTACTATGAATCATGTTAAGGAAAAAAAAGTTTTCACCTTTAACTTCTCTTCAATCATCATCTGACAGAATAGGGAATTTCTTACCCTAAAATCTATTTGGTCAAGTTTTTACCCCCAGCACTGTGATAGACGGTTTCTCCTTTTAATTGTGATTTGAACGAAAGTTTACAAATAATTTGGTTTTTCATTGCTCATTTATATAGATTTACTCCCATCTCCCCCTTCTATCCATAAAGGATGTCCTTTTACAGATTGTTAGGGACATAACTAAAAATACTGGATCATCTGTTTTCTTCAGATTTTCTTTCTTTCCACCTATTCTGATTTATTCTTTTTATTTTCTGCATATGATGCTGTTGTTGTTGTTATGTGCCATTGAGTCATTTGCGACTCATACTGACCCTACGTACAACAGCCCTAAACCCTCCTCTATCCTGTGCCAATCGCACTGCCTCTGACACACCCATCCCAATTACCCCAGTCACTGAATCAATCCACCTCTTAGAGGGTCTTCCCCTCCTGCGCTGTCCCTCCACCCTCCCAAGCATGATGTCCCTCTCCATGGACCTGTCTGTCCCTCCTTACAATATGTCCAAAGTATGTCAGACGAAGCCCCAGAAGCCTTGCTTCCAAGGAGCAGCCTGGTTTAACCCTCTCCAGGATGAATCTGTTTGTTTTCCTAGCAGTCCATGGTACCCTCAATACTCTTATCCAGCACCACAGCTCAAAGACATCAATTCTCCTTCTATCCTCCCTGGTCCTTGTCCAACTCTCTGATGCATAACAAGTGATTGCAAAGACCATTGACCTGTATCAGGCGCACCTTAGTCTCCAGAGAGACACTGTTGCTCTTGAGTACTTTAAAGAGGTCCCTAACAGCAGACTTTCCCATCGCAATACGTTTTTTTATAACACTGCCAAGAGTGTTGACAGTGGAGCCAAGCAAACTGAAGCTGTGAACAATCTCAATCTCCTTGCCATCCATCCTGATGCTACCAATTGATCCAGTGGTGAGAATTTTTGTCTTCTTGACATTGAGCCTCAGTCCATACTGAAGGCTGCAGTCCTTGACCCTCTGCAGCAAGTGCATGAGGTCCTCCTCAGTTTCAGCAAGCAGGGTTGTGTCATCTGCATAACACAGATTGTTAATAGATCTTCCACCAATCCTGACGCCACCCTTCTCCTCATATGAGAGACACATTATTTGTAAAGTGTTTGCTGAATGAATGTTGCATAGACAAGGTGAACTTACAGCCTCAGACACCTCCTGGAGGGCAGCTGTGAGTCGGTTCTGACTTGATAATAGTGAGTGTTGGGCATTACCATAAAAAATGGTGTACTCTAGTTCTTCTTGCCATCAAAATATGAGTCAAGGGAAATTTCTCAGTCTCTTTAATTGGTGAATGAGAAAAAGTTTGGTATTTGTGGCCTCACTGTCTTTGTTTTTGCTGCTACCTTTCAAACCCAGCGTGAGGCCTCTACATAGCTTGCCACAGTAAATCCCCATTTCTGAATTGTGTCAAAAAGTCAATTCTGCTATATTTATTCAACATAGTTCATTGCAGAAGAATCAAATTCAACTTATCTGGGGATTGTTACCCCATATTAAATAGATTGACTCAATGACTGGGAGAACGGGGGTGGGTGTGTCAGAGACAATGAAGTTCGCACAAGATAGGACAGGGTTCAGAGCTGATGTAAATAGGGTCACTATGAGTCACAAGCGGACTCGATGACACATAACAAAAACGACTCAGAGTTCCAGAACTTGAGATCTAAAGCAGAACTGAGCTGAAAGTCCAGGGAACTGCCGAGCCAGCTGAGTGAGGTCTGCATGCACAGAGCTCCTTGCAATTGTAAGAGTTCATGTACTTAAATTGTTAAAGTAGCAAGAAAATATGTTATTTTTAAAAATATGTATGTCCGCTGTTGCTGTTTGCTGTCAAGTTGGAACCAACTCATAATTGACCCTCCAGCAGGTTTTCAGAGGCAGTAAATCACACTGGAGGAGATTGCTCATCTGTGGATTATAGGAGTCCCGGTGGAGCAATGGTTAAAGAGCTGGGCTTCTAACCAAGAGGTTGGTAGTTCAGACCCAGCAGCTGTTGCATGGAAGAAAGATGTGACAATCTGCTTACGTGAAGATTACAGTCTTAGAAACTCTGTGGGACAGGTCCACCCTGTCCTCCAGGGTCAGCCTGAGTCTGCATGCACTGAATGACTGTGGGTTTTATAAAGAACTCTATAAACAAAGTGCTCTCTTGGCCTTGCTGTTGTGTCCCATCATGTCAGAACTGACTCGTAGCTGACTCTCCAGTGGTTTTTCAGTCAGTAAATCAGAGGGAAGGTGATTGCCCATCCTTCACCCATAGAGCAGCTGGTGGATTCGAACCATGTACCTTTAAGATTGCAGCGCAACTCCATCAGCTGCTCTACAGGAGAGAGATGGGCAGTCTCCCATGTGATGTACAGCCTCTGAAAACTCACTGGAGTATTAGCCACGAGTCAGTTCCAGCTTGATGGTGCATAACGACAAGTGGTAAAGAACAGGGAAGTCTGGAGGCCTAGTCCATAGGAAGCAGTGCTGCTAATCCAAAGGCAGTTTGAATCCACCAGTGGCTCCAAGCAAGAAAGAAGAGCAGACTCTTCCAGCACAATTACAGCCTCGAAAACCCACCAGAGGTTCCGTGCTGAGTCAGTTCTCACTTGACAGCAGTGGTTTTGAGAGTTAAAGAAAGAACAATCCTCAAATTATCTGCATTTGTTTTGGGGAAACAGACTCTGTCTTAGTGCTTGACCTTATACAAGTGTCTCTTTAGCTCTTTGGGGGCCAGTTCCAGCTTACCCTAGTGCTGCTGATGCCCTGAGCCCAGCTGGACACTGGCTGGGCAGTGTGGCCTCAGCGTGTCCCTCAGTGAATAGCCGAGTCCCGTGTGAGCTGGTTTGCTGTTGAATTGCCCCATTATTCTGTTTGGTTGGCTAGATGATACATTCTGCAGGGAAATCTTATCAACAACTGAATCACAAGGAGTATTTAGAACAAGTAAATGGATTTAAATGATGCAAGTGTCTCTCAATAAGGTGTCTAAATGTGGGGAGAATTTCTAAGATGACATATTAGAACAGAGGTGATGGTTAGAGACGTCTTAGTCATGACTATTCATCCTTCTCCTTCCTGCTAAACACATACACTTTTCATTGAAAAAACCTCCCTTGATCTTAGTGCTGATCACAACAAATATGTTTCCCCCTTTAACAGTAGGTATTGAGATCATAGTGTATTTGGAACTTTAGTTTTCACCTCAAATTCTATGAGGTGCATTTTTCAAGATTATAGTACTTTTTGAGTTGGCAGTTTTTTGAGTATTTTTTTCCCATCGCAAATGGGTTGATTTTAATTAAAGATCAACTTTTCAGTGTTGTTGATAAAGTCTGCACATAGCACTTTTTTTTCTTCTGTCACTTATTTTCGAATAAAAAAATGAGATGTTGGATCAGATCTCTCCTTGTTAAGCCCATTTTTGGAGAGAACAGACACCATAGAAATTAGCAAATTGAATTAGAAATTAGAAATTGAATTTCTGAAGGCAAGGATAGAGGAGTTTAGAGAAGTGTTCAATATTCCTATGATTGCTAGCTGTGGAATGGTTAGGGAGCCCCTGGGACTACGAGTTTTAAAAATTGTTATTTGAATGGAAGTTTACAGAGTAAATTTGAATTTTCCATTTAAATACATTTTGTTCTGGGATGTAAATGGCAAAAGCCACATTGTAACAGCACTCTTCCTCTTCCCTCCCTGTGATTCTCATTCCCATTATTCCTTCTGTTTTACCCCTTCTTGATGTCTGGGAAACGTCTCCCTGGGAAAATGCTGCCCTTGTGATTGTGTGTGGTTGATTGTTCCTAAGGCGTGAATGCCTTCCCGTTGCTGTTGTTTTCTTGGAAGTTAAGCCACAGACTTTTAAGGTCATTTAGGACTATGATCTCAGGAGTTCTACCTGTCTTGTCCAGGACCTTCTGCTGTGATCCCTTTTAGGGTGCTCAGCCGCAGTAGCCATCTACTTCTTATGCTCTCAGTTGTGAAGGTTGAGGTATTTGTCTGTTAAACTCGTCAGAGAATCCCTCCAAAATGACTCGTCCCTCCCAAATATGTGCGAAGGTTGCATCTTTGGGGATTACAGTATAACTGCAGGGAACCCAAAGCCTCATCAGCCCTTATCAATCACTTACATCTCCCATAGGTCCCAGGTTTCCAGAGGGCGTTTGGATGGAGTCTGTGGACAAATGACTTCTATGGACCTTTCCTCTTTTTGACTCTCCTTTGTTCAAGATGGGAGAGATCAATAGGTTTGCCTTAGCTGGCTGCCTGTCAGCTTTGTAAACCATTGTCCTTGTGGAATAGGTCCTGATCTGTGGCTTTTCAAACAGCTGGGTAGCCTGAGTAGTAGGGTCACTGGAAAGACTAGCAGGGGTGAGTTCATGTGATTTGTTCTTCAACCCTCATTCCATTTGGTTGTGTCTATGTATGTAGGTTCACACAGAAATGAAATTCCTGGGTCATGAATAAGTTAGACAGATGCTTAAATTTGATAAAACTACTAAAGCATATGTGAGACTTCCAATTGCTCCACATCCTTAAAACATTGATGAGAGACTTGCCTGTGGTTTTAATTGGTGCTTCCCAGATAACTAATCATTTTCAAAACTCTTCAAGCATTGTATTAACTTTGTATACCTCTTTGGTCAAGTACCTAAATGTTTGCCCATTTCCTACTTATTTATGAATCGTTTTTTCAATTGATAGTTTATAGTGACTGTGTGTGTGTGTGTGTGTGTGTGTGTGTGTGTGTGTGTGTGTGTGTGGTTTTTTGGTGCTGTCAAATTGACTATCACTGATAATGGCCCTATGAATATGGATCTGAACCCTGTCCTATCCTGCACCTTTCTCATCGTCTCAAATTCTCAAGCCCTTTATGTCAATTCTTCTTGTTACGAGTCCTTCTTGTTAAGAGTTTTCCTGTCTTTCATTGACCTTTCCAAGCGTGATGTCTTTTCCCTAGAACTGGCCCTTCTAACAACATGCCCAAAGTAAATACATATATGTATATATATGTGTGTATATATGTATATGTGTGTGTGTGTGTGTATACACAATATTATATAAAACACATCTTCTGAGTGTGACCCTGGCTTTGGACATGGATATGTGTATTGCAGATATCTTCTCCAAATCTTTGAATTGTATTTGTAGTCTCTTAGAATTGAACGGAAATGCTTTCTTTTAATGAAATTTGTTGGGTCTTTTATCTTTATGATTGTTGTTTTGTGTACCATACAGTCGGAACCGACCCATAGCTGACCCTCCAGCGGGTTTTCAGAGGCAGTTAATCACATAAGAGGTAACTGCCTATCCTTCTCCCGCAGAGCAACTGGTGGCCTCGAACCATGTGCCTTCAGATTGCAGCGTGTCATCTTCTTGCTACTAGGCCACCAGAGTTCCCTTTTAGGTGTTATACATCCAAGTATTGTATTTCAGTGTTACCTGGAATTGTGCCACTCTGCATGATCGTCTCACCGACCAGGCTGATGTTGATTGTAGTTCTTAGCTGCTGTCAAGTTGGTGGCACCGATTTTGAGTCACTCTCCCTTTGATTTCCAAAGGCTGCAAGGCTTGCTTCTGTGGCGCATTCTGGCTGGACATCTTCTAAGATGAATTTGTTTGTTCTCTTGGTAGTCTGTAGTTGTTGTTGTTGTTAAATGTCACCAAGTCGTAGACTATTCATAGCCACCCTGTGAATGAAAGACCTGAAGACTTGTATAACTTTCATCATTTCTCTAAGTTCATAGAGTTTCCAGAGGCAAGCTATTCCGGAAGTGGATGCCACTCCTGCTTCCAAGCTTGTTTTAATTTGAGAGCTCCACCAAACACTGTCCGCAGTGGGTAACAATTAGCACATTCAGTGTTTAGCATCACAGCAACCTGTAGTACACTTAATATTCTTAATCAGCACCAAAATACAAAAATATCACTTCATTTTACTTTTTATTTTCATAGTTGAATTATTAAAATTGAATTTTTTTATAATTATGTTCACTATATGGTTTCCGTAGGGAGTTCTGGTGGCCTAGTGGTGAGAAGGTGCACTGCAATCTTAAAGCCACACAGTTCAAATCCACCAGCTGCTCCACAGAAGGAGAACAGGCAATCTCTCGTGCAATTTACTGCCCCTGAAAACCCACTGGGGAGTCAGCCATTCTGACTTGATGACACCTACCAACAACAGCAGGTTCCAAAGTCAAATCTACAAATCAAAGTATGGGAAAACAACTCTTATCTTCACATTTCACCTTCTCTATCCCTTATTCACCTTTTACATAGTCATTCATTTTTATTTTTTATGGTTTACTTACCAGTTGTTGTTTTTTTTCCATTTTCAATATGAGCAAATATGTTTGTAGGTGTGTAAACTTCCTTCTTTGAAGTCAGTCCCCCCCCCCCACTATGGAATCTCTTTCACTTACTTCCCACCCTCTTTTTTTAAATATCTCTTGATATTTAGAGAGCTCTGGTGACCTCGTTGATACAGAGTTGCACTGTTAACCCAGAGGCCGAGCCTCTCTTGCCATTTCCGATCATCCAGTAGCTTCTCTGCAGGAGAAAGATGTGATTCACAGCCCTGGGAACCTGATAGAGAGGCTGCTGGGAGCTAGTTCCGACACAATGGCAATGAGCTCGAGGGCTTTTGATGCTTAGGAAGATGTCTATTTGGAATATTTACCTTTAGTCTTAATCTTTTCATACTACCTTCTCCCCTCCCCCGTTGAATCTTGTTTTGCTTATTGCTCATTGGTTTCTACTCTGAGCACAACTGAAATGAGCCAGGTGTCTTGTCCTTCCCTCCTAACATCAGGCTGGCTTTGAAGCAATGATTCTATTACATTTTATGAACATTCCCAAGAATACAGAAGGAAAAATTAAGTTTGGAATCGAGACGCATGCATAGAGCAAAATCAGTTAAGATGTTACAGAGTACTGTAGAGTCAGACCTGACCCGTAGTTGACCCTCTGGCGAGTTTTTACAGACAGTTAATCACACGGGAGGAGATTGCCCATCCTTCTCCCATGGAGTGTGACTGGTGGCCTCGAACTGCATGCCTATGTGATTGCAGTGCATCTTCTTGCCTGTAGGCCACCAGAGCGAGGCAAATTAATGTAGGTGACTAGGTGTCTTGAGTGAAAAAAATCAAGACTCACATGTAAGCCAAAACCAATTAAGATGAGGCAAATTCATTTCTCTCACTAGATGTGAGTTGAGCCGAGAGGGTAGTGCCTGAGAGGCATGTCCAGTGCCCCTTGTTGCCCGCCCCTGATGATCCTTCTTGGAAGCCTAAGGTGTTGGATCCTGTGGGGCTTTGAGTCCACATTTCAAGGAGCAAGAAAGGCTTCCTTGGGTGGTTGCTAAAGTTATTTCTCTTAAATGATGAGATAGTATGTGAATGGCTATATTATCATGAATAATAAATCCCCTCGCTCCCAGAAACCTAATTTTAGTTGAGAACAGGAAGTAAATGTAGCAGCACCCGTGGTCCCGAGTCTCTGCTGCTTTTCCTTCTTTCAAATAACAAAGTGAGCAGCACATAAGCAAGAAAAGGAAGAGAACAGTAATGGCGTAATAATGAGTCACTCGGTGAAATGTCTTTTCCTTAAAGGCAGCCTTCTTTATCATCCATGCATTCACTCGTGCATGTTTGTTGGATGCCTCCCCTGAGTAAGTCATAATGATGAAGGTGAGAGGCGGGAAGTAAGAGTTCTAGGTGAACGGATAGGCCAGCAACACTGTACTATGGTAGGATGACGCCACGCCCCCTGCTGTAGAGAAGAGACTGACTCATTGCGAACTTCTGTTGGGTTTTTGAGCTTCTGTCAGTCTTCATGAGAGGAGACTGCTCATCTTTAGCCTGTGGAGCAGCTGGTAGATTCAGACTGCTGCCGTTTCAATTCCCAGCCCAACACATTACACACTAGGGCCACCAAGATGCCTTATTAAATGTTTTTGTTGTACACCATGGAGTCAGATGTGACCCATAGACGACCCTCCAGTAGCTTTTCAGAGGCTGAACTCGCTCGGGAGATTGTCCATCCTTCTCCTGTGGCAAAGCTGGTGGATTCCAACTGCATGCCTTTGGGATTACAGTGCAGATTGTTACCACTAGGCCACCAGAGCTCGCTAGTAAAGTAAGGTGAGGTGAGGTGACGTGAGGTGCCTAGAAGATATGTCTGTACCATGTTGTAAAGTGGTAGCCATAAACCTTTGGTACAGAGGACAGAAATGGCAGGCATCACAATAGACATGATGTTTGAGGTACCTTTATGAGCATTAGTTTAAGGGTTTTTACAAGTGATTGACCTTTATTTTATTTCTACATTGTAGGTTTAAATATTCTAGGAAGTCAAGGTGGTGGTTGTTTTCTGTCAAGTTGTAACTGACTACTCACAGCTGACCCCCTAGGGGGTTTTCAGGGTCTGTAAATGGAGTGAGAGGAGATTGTCCATCCTTCTCCCATGAGCGTCTGGTGGATTTGAGGGCCTTTGGGGTTGGCAGTACTATCAGGTCACCAGAGCTCCTTAAATCAGGGGTGAATAGCTATGATTCAATATTAGACTTTGGACAGGTATGATGGCATATCAGTTGACATATTTCAGCTAACAGATGCTGCCCTGGACGTGCTCACCAAGTTGTGCCAAGAAATCTGGAGAAAAACCACTTGGCCAACTGACTGGAAGAGATCTATATTTCTTCTCATCCCACAGAAAGGTGGCCCAACAGTGTGGAAACTATAGAACAATATCATTGATTTCACATGCAGGCAAGATTCTACTGAAGATTATCCAAAAACGCCTGGAACAGCACATCAGCAGAGAACTGCCAGAAGTCCAGGCTGGGTTTAGGAGGGGTCGTGGTACTAGAGATATTGTAGCTGATGTTAGATGGATCTTAGCTGAAAGCAGGAAATACCAGAGGAATGTCTATCTGTGTTTCATTGACTATGCAAAGGCATTTGACTGTGTGGATCATAACAAACTGTGGCTGACTCTGAGAAGAATGGGAATCGCAGAACACTTGATCGTGCTAATGCGAAACCTATACTTGGACCAGGAGGCAGTCGTCAGAACAGAGCAAGGGAACACTGCGTGGTTCAAAATTGGGAAGGGCGTATGCCAGGGATGTGTCCGTTATGCAGATGATACATCCCTGTTTGCTGAAACTGAGGAGGACCTCAAGCACTTGTTGCAGAGGGTCAAGGACTGCAGCCTCCAATATGGATTGAGGCTCAATGTCAAGAAGACAAAGATTCTCACCACTGGAGCAATTGGCAGCATCAAGATGGATGGTGAAGAGATTGAGATTTTTCACAACTTTAGTTTGCTTGGCTCCACAGTCAACACTCTTGGCACCAATAACTAGGAAATTAAAAGGCACATTTCCATGGGAAAGTCTGCTGTTAGGGACCTTTCCAAAGTACTGAAGAGCAATGGTGTCTCTCTGGAGACTAAGGTGCGTCTAATACAGACCATGGTCTTTGCAATCACTTGTTATGCATCAGAGAGTTGGACAATGACTAGGGAGGATAGAAGGAGAATTGATGCCTTTGAGCTGTGGTGCTGGAGAACAGTATTGAGGGTACCATGGACTGCTAGGGAAACAAACAGATTCATCCTGGAAAGGGTTAAACCGGGTGGCTCCTTGGAGGCAAGGATTCTGAGGCTCCATCTAGCATACTTTGGACATCTTGTAAGGAGGGACCGGTCCTTGGAGAAGGACATCATGCTTGGGAGGGTGGAGGGACAGCGCAGGAGGGGAAGGCCCTCTATGAGGTGGACTGATTTAGTGACTGGGGTAATCGGCAATCGGGATGAGTGTGTCAGAGACAGTAGAATTGGCACAGGACAGAGCAGAGTTTAGGGCTGTTGCACATAGGGTCGCTATGAGTCGCAAGCGACTCCACAGCACATAAGAACAACAAAATCAAATAGATAGGAGGAGTTGTAGCAGAAGGTTAAAATTCCTAATTAATCCCTAATAGCACTTTCTTTCTATATTTCCTCCTCTCTCTTTCTTTCTTTCTATATTTCCTCCTTCTCCTCCTCGTCCTCCTCGTCCTCCTCGTCCTCCTCCTCCTCCTTCTCTCTCTCACACACACACACACCAGTACAAGGAAAAAAAAAATAGATGTGATTTTTCTTTGTCTCAGCAATGCTACCGTTTGCAATACTTTCTCACAGAAGATATATTTGGTTGAACTCGCCTGTGCATGTCCAAAGACATTCGTCCAAACACTGAGTATATAAATATGTGCACGCAAGATGCATTTAGAGGTTCACTAGTAATTAGAGCAGGTAATTGCAGGTTTCTCTTTAGTACAACATATGTACGAGCTCTCTTTCTTTTAAGAATCTTTAACTTGAAAGGGGAAAATTTGCACTTGTGACTATTTGTGATTCTGAAGGAGAAAGCTTGGTTAGTTAGCATTACATTTGGGTTGATTTGCACTGGTTTCGTAATTGACTTACCTAAGAAATAGCAATTGTGACTGTACCACAAAGGAAGAAGGACTGACTAGGGGCGTTTTTTAAATTCCTTGGATGAAATTCTTTAGATTTCTTGTGAACTCTGAATCCTTGGTGAAACTTTTAGATCTGGTGGCCAAGTGGTAAGGAGCTGTGCTGCCAGCCCAAAGGCAGACAGTTTGAATCCACCAGCTACTCCTTCCTTACTACCTCTGAAACTCTACTGGAGGGTCGGCTGTGAATTGGTTCCAACTTGAAGATAAACAGCAACAACAAAGTCACAGGGAGCTTGGATGCCTAGTCCATAGGGGGTTGCGCTGCTGACCCAAAGATGGAGGGAGAAAGACGGGTAGCCTCCTCCTGTGTGCTTCACCACCTCGGAGACCAGCAGGAGGGCCAGCAATGCACTGATGCAACAGCATGGAACTTTTTCCGTTTCTAGACATCAGACTTATTTTATATGCAGAAACATTTGAACAAGTTTACTTTTTAAAAAGAAAATGAATATTAATCATCTTCCTCTGGCCATGTTCTTGCAGATGTCATATTGTTCCTGAGATCTTTATAGTTACTGTCAACTTTTCTGTAGCTGTAATTAAAAGGCTTATGAAAGCAGTCTTTGTGTCACTTGATTTTATTGTTTGCCTTACCTTGAAGAATAAAGGGTACATTCTACACTTGCAGCAAGAGCGAAATTCCTTGTTCCATTAACTCTTTTCTTACGGTAATTTAATGTACTTAAAGATGTCAATTCCTATTCAGATGTTGTCTTAGTCATAGTCCTTGTTGTTGTTATGTGCCTTCAAGTAAACTGTATATCTTTAGAAACCACATGAACAAGGGCTCTGAACCCTGCCCTTTCCTATACCCTCCTCACCATGTCCAACACACTTGACCCCATTAATGCAGTCTTTGTGTCCAGCCATCTCATTGAGGATTTTCCTTTCTTTCTCTGCCCCTTCACTTTTCCAAGCATGACATCCTTCTCCAAGAACTGGGCTCCTTACAACATTCCCAAAGTATGTGAGATGGAGTTTCACCATCCTTGCCTTCAAGGAGCACCCTGATTTAGCTTTCTTCAGAACAAACATGCTTGGGGTTTTTTTGGCAGTCCATGGGATATTCAGTACTCTTCTCCAACACCACAATACAAAGGCATTGACTCTTATTCTGTCATCTGTATTCATTGTCTGGCTTCCAGAAGCATAGCATATAATTGAAAAGACCATAGCTTGGATCAGGTGCACCTTAGTCGTTAAACTGACACTGTTGCTCTTTAGTTCTCTGGAGAGATCCCAGATTTTTCCAAGGAAACTGATCATGGCTAATACCAAGGGTGTTGATTGTGGATTCAAGTAAGATGCAATTGTTGAAAACTTTAATTTTTTTCTCCATCTATCATGATGTTGCCTATTGGCCCAGTAGTAAAAATTTTTGTTCTCTTGATGTTGAGATGCAATTCATATTGAAGGCTATAGTCCCTGATCTGCAGCCAGCTCTTGATTCAAGTCATCCTCACTTTTAGCTGTTATATAGTATTCTGATATATCACATACTTTTACAATGAAAATGTATAACAATAATTTTCTTCTGTTTCTTTAACAGGAATCATAGCCCATTAATGAGTTTTGGAGCCAGCTTTGTCAGTTTTTTGGTAAGTTGATGTGGGGATAAGTCTCTTCTGTCTCTTTGTGGTGACTACCATAGAGATGCACTATTGTAGAAGATTTCTTGTAGTTAAAAATTAAAGTAATGGTTTTGCCTGTTAGCTGATGTCTATTATGTAACGACTCTTCCCCAGTTTTAAAAAGTAAATGCTTATACATTAGTTCTTTGTTATTGTCAGGTACCATCAAATTGGCCACAACTCAGAGATTCTCTGAAAAAGAATGAAATGCTTCATGACCATGGGCCACTCTCACAGTCTCTGCTCTGCATTAAACACATTGTTGTGTCATTGTGTCCATCTGCCTTAGTTCTAGAATATTCTTTATTTCCCAACCAAAACCTTCTTAGAATAAATATGTGACTGAAAGACCTCTCCTCAAATTGGCATTGTAGATCATTAGAAGGAGAAAAATGAAATCTGAGTTTGGGGTTTAATAATAATAATAATAATAATAATAATAATAATAATAATCAACTAACTTTGTTCAAAGATTATTAGGTAAATGCAGACTGGCAGACAAGTTAGATTCACAGAGACAGTGTTATCATTTTAAAACTATTACTTAGGAATTGAGGTTACACTTTAAATTGAATGGTGTAGAAAGTTGAATGCTTTCATTTTTTCAGAGCTGTGTAACTTTACACAATTATTAGAAATTATTAGAAACTTTACACAATTATTAGAAATAGAATTTTTTAAAATTCCCAGAGTTCTACAAATGCCAGCAACAAACAATAGGGAAAAAAGTCCTGGGTGGAGACAGAGAGAAGTAAAAGGGAGAAGTTTAGATTTTTGATGTGAGGAAGATTTTAAGAAACAGGCATATGGTTCTCGGGCTGCCAGCAGCTGATGCCAGTAATTGCCCCAGTTTCTGGTGTATTGGAGATTTCTTTCAGGCTAATTCATTTCTTCTTTCACCAGTTACTATAACAGAACTTTAAGCTTTGCTAGTTCCAAAGTGTTTGTCCCTGGGTTTGTCCCCGCAATGGTTGGTTGAATCTTCCCACTGCACCACAGAAGAAAAGCCTGGCATTCTGCTCCTGTTTCTCAGCCATTGAAAGCTCTGTGGTGCACAGTTCTATTCAGACATGCATAAGAGCTGAATCAAAATCATCTCAATAGCTAGGAGTTTACAGGCCTCCCCTCCCAGGCATAGTGGAATCAGCTCCAGACACCACAATATCATAATAAAGTGAAATCACCTACATTTTTCTTTTTGTTGTTTCCAAGGGCAAATAAAAGTCATGTCTTCCTATAATATAGTCTTTTGACTGTGCTATATATAGCATTTAAAAAAATGAATATTAAGGGAATTACCAAAATGTGACACATATACAGAAAGTAAGCACACACTATTGGAAAAAGGCAGGGTTGCCACAGACTGCCAAACTTTTTTTTCTTTTCTTAAAAGCAGAATCTTTGTAGTGCAAGAAATTGAAGCATAATCAAATGAAATACTTGTGTACTTGCAAGAAAATATAATTCTTGACATCCAAGGAAAGATACTTAGTTTGAGAGCATAATATTAGTACCTGGTTAGGTATAACGGCCTTTAAAGACAGCATAAACTGTGGATCATGGCTCTGTGGAGCTTGGGGTGTGGGAGGAAGACCATGGCATCTGAGTCAGGGTTGAAATCTGAGCAGCTTTAGAGGTTTTGCTGGGAAGATGAGTGAAACAGGGAAGGTCAGGCAGAAGTGGCAGTGGTCTGGCTTGGCTAAAATGGGAAAGCAGAAAACAGAGACCCACCACCTAGAGTGGAAAAGTGGGTCTAGCTGAGCGGCATAGGAGGTGGAAAGCCAGGCTCAGTAAGTTCACCAGGTCTTTCTGTGCACAGGAGTCCAGTCACGACTCTGCCATGCCCCATCACCCACTCAGCTCAAACATCAGTCCTTTTACTGCATACAAGTAGCAAGTTTTTAACAGAAATGGGATTGTCCTTTCTAGGTCAAATATGGCTTAAAAAAAAAACACACACACCAAAAAACTACCAGGATCAGATTCCCAGAACCCAGCCACCAAGAGAACTTTTTAGAATAAATTCTTTATGAGTGGGATTGCTGTTTCTGAAGACTGATGTTCTGAGAATTCCTCCTAGCTGCGGTTTCATTAGAATTTCTATGCTGGACTTGGTGGGGCCAGGGGGAAACGGGTGGACAGACTGGACTTTGGTATAAACATAACTGAGTGGACCCGTTAGAAACTCTACAGGGTTATTTATTGTTGCTAAGCTTAACAGCAAAAATGCAATTGTAAAATAATAATAACTGAAACACTTGTTACTACCTATTTTTATTCTGACTTCCTAGAGGTATATTGTTATTTTATATTGAGATGATAATTTAAGATGAATAGGGTATGCTATAACATTATGATTATTTGACTTGAAATAATCCTAAGTGATTTTGAAATAATGTCTGTTATATCTCCCCTCCCCCAGTTTGGATTTTTGTTGTAATAAGTTGTCTGAAATTTCCAGATATTTAATGATTCATTCGTTCTCTCTTATTTTGGGGAAGAATGCCATGATGACATTTGAGGAAGAAAAAATGCAGTTGGCCTGTGATGACTTAAAAACTACGGAAAAGCTGTGTGAAAGTGAAGAGGCTGGAGTGATTGAAACAATCAAGAATAAGATCAAGAAGAATGTACGTGCTCTGTCAGAGTTGTGAGCTGTGTGACACCTGTTTAAGACATTACTCATGGACTGTGTGTGGGCTACTTGGATATGACTCCAAACAACACTGAATGTCTCTTGGTGGCTTTTGATTATGTAGAATATATTACAATAGAAGTCCCCTTTAGTCATCAGAGGGCTTTTCACATTTTCCTTTTTATTGTGATTTTAATGAAAAGCTTACAGAAAAGTTGGATTTTCATTCATTCATTCATTGTTGCACATTTTCCTCTCTTCTCCCTCAGTTCACTTTTTCTTTTTTTAAAATATGTTCATTTATTGTTGCACAATTCCTCCTTCCCCTTATCCGATCCTTCCCCCGGTCCACTTTGCAATGCACCTCTTATTCTGAACTGATGCCATACAAATAGTGCCTATTCATATATTCCTTTTAAACAGCTCTTTCTTTTATCTGTTCCAATTCAGTCTTCATTTCTTACCTTTCTTTAGTTTCTCCCAATCCCCTGATGTCAGTCCTGTTTTATAACAGTAGTTTTATGCAGTATTTGTCCTTTTGTTACTGAGATATTTCACTCAGCATAATGTCCTCCATGGTCATGTGTGTTGTGTAATGTACAAGTTTCTTGTTTTTTAGTGCTACATAGTACTCTATTGTGTGAATAAATCATAGTTTTTCTATCCATTCATTTATTGATGGGCATTTGTGTTGCTTCCATCTCTTTGCTATTGTGAATAACTTGGCAGTAAACATGGGTGTGCATATATCTGTTTGGTTGACAGCTCCGGTCATCAGAGTTTTTAAACATTTGTATGTTCTTTCCATATCATCAGGTGTTATTACAAACAAAGAAATGGAAGCAGAAGTAGTGCTTGTAGAGAAAAATAGCGACCATAGTGGATTATATTAAAATTTGGGAAAAGGGCAGCATGTTGCTCTTTCAGGTATAATAATGTTGTTATATGCCGTAGAGTCAGAATCAACTTATAGCTGACCCTCCAGTGGGTTTTTGGAGTCTGTAAATTGCACAGAAGGAGATTGCCTATCATCCTTCTGTAGAGTAACTGGTGGATTTGAACCACCAGACTTTGAGGTGACAATACTACTCCTTACTACTAAGTCATCACAACTCCCTTTGTCTGGTGTACAATGTGCATATTTGCAAAAAAATATTGAAGAAATGTCTCTGATTGCTTCTTGTCTTGTGGTGCAGGCATGATGTTGGTAAAGTAGACTGTATATTAACAGTGTGTAATGTTCTGTTGTAGTTACTCATCTTCATTTTATAAACATTCTGCATGATAAAGACCAATGCTTTATAAAAAGCGGGTTTTCTTAGTTTGACTTTTCCCTCCCCTTCTATGACTTTTATGGGTTTTTTTTCCTCATGCATTATGTTTTCTAAAATTAATCGCCATTGGACCTTGCCCATCATCACTCTGTCTCAACCTGGATCCTTTCCATTTAGAGGCAGCCACCTTAGCAGTTATGGCTCATGTTTCAAATTCAGTTTGTGATTTATTCAAATTCCAGGGTTGTTTTCTCCATAGCTGAAATGTCACCAGTTCTGAAACATCTCAGTTGCATGTACTAGGGGAATACACTCTTGTCCTAGTCCTACTTGAAGGTAGAAGTCACACAGGTGGTAGGTTCTAGCCTTTGTTGTTGTTGGGTGCTGTCAAGTTGGAATCTACCAATGATGAATTTTCAGGGGCAAATAATCACAGGGGAGGAGATTTCGCACCCTTCTTCCGAGGAGCCTCTGGTCAGTTTGAAGCACATACTTTCAGAATTGCAGCACAGCTTCTTAGCACCAGGTTACCAGTGATTTTCAGTTTGGATAAGTAAGAACCGATTTAAAAAAAAAAAAAGAAAAGAAAACTCTATGGTTCTGTATTTGTTTCCACCTGCTTACCAGGAGTTTGATTTTCATCATTTAGCAGGTTTGTCATATGTCACAGCATTCTTCAGCACTGTTCCCCTTAACAAGACAGGGCAGGACCACCTGGGAACATGGAATTGCCATCACATGTTGTCAGATGGATCTTGGTTCTGCGTGACAGCCATATTTCACAGTTTCTGTGTGACTTATTTGGAACAAAGATGTGGTTTTCTGGAAAGCCTCTTGCTCTTGTGTGTGATCTAATGTGTATGTTTTCATTCCCCCAAACAGGTTGATGTCCGAAAATCTGCCCCATCCATGGTCGATCGACTTCAGAGGCAGATAATCATCGCTGATTGCCAAGTGTACCTGGCTGTGCTTGCTTTTGTAAAACAAGAATTATCAGGTATGCAGAAGCATTATCTTTAATGGCTTACCCTATTCGGTGGCCACATCATTAATATTCCTTTTCTAATGCCTGTGTCTCAGTCTTTGAAAGCATCTGGTTCCTAGTCGGGTCCTGGTCATCAATATATTACTTGAGAGATTGGAACTGTAGTCCTTAATTTCTGATTATTGGTATAATTTTAGTCCCAGAATCTGTTTTTCTTCTTCTTTCAGCTAATTCTGTCCTGTGGTTATTGGGTGCCATTGAGTTGACTTTGACTGATAGTGTGACCCCATGTGACAGAGCGGGTTTGTCCCACAGGGTGGACTTGTCCCCTACAGAAGCAGATTGCCTGATCTTTCTCTTGTTGAGCTACTGGGTGGGTTCCAACTGCCAAAGTTTTGATTGGTGGCCACGTGCTCAACCACTGCATCACCAGAGCTCATTAAGTCTGTAATTCCTAGTGAAATTACCAGTGTATCTCCGTGTGTGTGAGCGCTAGTGGCCTAATGGGTAGGAAATTGCCCTCCAAATCCAAAGACACAGGATTTGATCCACTAGCTGCTCCAGTGGATAGAGATAGCCAGTCTCCTGAAGTGCTGTTTACGGCCTCTGAAAATACAGTGGAGGGTCAGCTGGGGGTCGGTTATGACTCAGTGACAATGAGTGAGAGATGTATTTGTCAACGTGTAGTACTTTCATACAAATTGACCTGTGAAAATGACTTTTAAAGGGAAATTCAACAGGGTTAAATGTAAGATTTTGCGGAAATTATTATTGAAGGCCTGACAGTGTACAGAGACTTCTAATATATTTGAAAGACTCACATTTAAAAAACCTCCAGTGAGGGATAGAAACTAATTTCTTAATCAGTCTGCCCAAAGCCAGTGTTTTACCCCAGGAATTTATTTCTTTAATTTCTTGAGTGATAGAAACTCAATTGAGTCTTTAGTAGTGGGCTGTAAGACTGTAACTAAAAATGACATTAATTGTTTTGCTAATGTAGTTAAGGATATCTCAGAGACCAACAGCAGAGATATGCCCCTTCAGTGAATCAGATTTATTTAAAAAAGAAAAGTTAAAAAAGGAAATGGAAATTCAGAGTCAGGAAAACATTTTCTTCTAAAACCTTACATTCAAAAACAACATTGCTATTAAGTCATTATACGCATTCCTCTTTCCAGATTACCAAGAACCGTTCACTCCCCACTTTTATTCTTTTTTTCACTTTTGTGACCACAAAAATGTTGGACTACCTGAACCAAAGAAAGAAAGAATGGTCATTGAACAAAGTAAAGTTCTTAAAACAAAGTACAATCTTTAAAGTTCTTAAAGTACAGTCATAGAACATCTTTTAAAACCTATTTAAAAGTTACTCTTTTTCTCTCTTTAATCCTCCTCTCTGGGCTAGAGGGCCCATCACTCCTGTAAATCGAGTGTGAGACTCTTCCCTCCTCTGTGGAACACCACACTCTGATAGAAAAGAGCAGGGAGCTTTACCTCTTTGGACAAGACAGTAGGGCTAAATTCTTTTTTTTGACCTTGTACTTCTTCTGGGACTATTTGAGGAAGCTTATTTAGCCATTAAGAAAATGTCTGTTGAGAAAGATAAAGAATATTTAGTAAAATGTTAGAATCTGTATGAAAGATGTATATCTAGGAATTGTATTGAGTTTGTAACCTTTGTGTAAGTCCAAAATTGTGTCAGTTTTTATAAAATTAAAAATTAATGTATCTGCCATTTGTTTATTCGTGGACCCATCACTGAATGTTTACTGTCCCAGACACTATATTTAGCGAGCAGAATAGTAGGAACAAAAATAACTCTAACTCTGTAGATAGATATAGGCAGCTACCTAGCTACCTATAGAGTATATCTGTATTTACATCCATCCATTTATCTGTCTATCTTATCTAGCTAGCTAGCTAGCTACCATTGATCTATGCATCTGTCTATGTATCTGTCTATCTATCATCTATCTGTATGACTGTCTGTCTTTCTAGTTTTTGCTATATGGTGTCCAGTAGGAACTCGATTGTATGGGAGATTGCCCATCTTTCTCCTGCCAAGCAGCTGGTGGATTTTAACCATGTACATTTGGCTTTTCACCATAACCCCTTACCGTAGGCTTCCGGAGCTCTAAGTATGTTTTTGCTTGCCATTTTATATCCATATCTCTATCGACATATCTATCTATCTATCTATCTATTACTATATATTATACAAATGAAATAACAAAAATAACATCCTCATGATCTTTGTGCTCATGAAATTTAGAATCATCAATAAATGTTTTCTATTTCTAAAAACTATTCTGATTGTAAAATTAGTGAGTACTGTACAGAAAATGTAACAAGTAAAACAAAGTACCAAAAAGCATCTCACCACCAATTTTAACACTTAGAGAATGTCACCATTACTATTTTCTTTATTTCTCTGTGCCTTTTACAAAATTGGGTCTGTATTGGTTTTGCAGTACTTTTCCTGAAACTGAGTTTCAAAAAAAATAACATTTAAATAATAGTCTACAGATATACCTTAATTTCTTGAACCAGTTACCCTTGTACATTTGAGTTTTATCTGGTTTCTGTTTTTTCTCTTTTGCTTATTAGTAAGATGAACCCCTTTTTATATTTTATAAGCTCTTTCATAAATTACCATCATGCATTTTGTTCATTCTTCTAATAACCCAAAACAGACCCAATTGTAATCAAGTCGATCTGACTCGTGTTGAGTTTTGAGACTAGAAATCTTTATGGGAGGAGACTGCCCCTTTTTCTCCTGTGGAGCAGCTGCCTAGTGGATTCAGACTTCTGAACTTCTAGTTGTAGGAGTCTGACAAGTTATACACAATACCGCCAGTAAGTGTTAATTCTTCTCATAGGTTACTAGTAATTGTTTACTTCTGTTTATTTGCATTTCTTAACAGCATTCTTGGTTCATGAAACCATAGAGTTTATTGAATATAATGTTGACATTGAAAATAAAATTCTGGTAGATAAGAAAATTTCATGTTCTAATAAATGCATCCAGCAGTCATTTGCATTCAGAATAGCTTGGTTCTTGTTTCTAACAAATGTAACCAAGAATGTACACCATTTGCCTGTCATAAGCCCACTGGGTTATTAAACTACAAGTAATTTTTTTAACTTATGTTTGTACTCTATGTTTTAGACAAAAATTTAAAGTGAATAGTCTTAATTTCCAAAAACACTCCTTCCTAGAGATGTTTGTTATAAGTAAACCGCATCCCCACCCCCACCCCGCTGAATAGGGAGCTGTGGTGGCCTAGTGTTAAGAAGCTGCCTGTAATTCCAGAGGCATATGGTTTGAATTCATCAATTGCTCCTTGAGAGAAGATGGGGAATCCCCTCTCGTGTGATTTACTGCTCTGGAAACCTGCCAAAGGGTCAGCTATGAGTTAAATCTGACTAGAAGGCAAATAGCACCCACCATCACCCCTAATGAATAGCATGGCACAGTGGGGTGAGGGACAGACGCATTGACCAGAACACTGGGTAGGGACGAAATGTGATGGTTTTAATGTGTCATAATTTTAGTATTTCTTTTCTCTTTTGCTTTTTAATTTATTTTTAGTGTAATTGAAGATTTAGAAATCATACTGTATTCTTTTATAGTCTTAGAATTTATTTGTATGATATTTTAATGAAAGTTTATGAGGAACTTGGGTTTCCAGTCATTCATTATTGCACATACAATCATTTATAGACATTTTTATAACATTAATTATAATTGAGTAATGTGATTACTTAATTATAATTTCTGATCACCTTATTGTGTGTTGCCTTTTTCTTCACCTAACTTATTTCTTTTTATTCCTTTCTCCATCTCTTCCCGTCCTTATTAAACCTCATTAAACCTTATTAAAGATTAAGCCTCATTAAGCCTTATTAAAGATTGTGTCTATGCATAAACCTTTCCTTACCCTTTTCTAATAGTGGCCTAATAATGCTGTGATTGCCTTTTTGTGGCTGGCTTGTCACTCAGCATAATTTGTTCTAGATTTACATGTTGTGGAATATTTCATGAATTCTTGAGAAATATTTAGTGATGCATAATACTCCAGTGTGTGAATATAACAGGATTTCATTAGCCATTGTCCTGTTGATGTGCACTTGGGTTGTTTCCAGCATTTTGCTATGGTAAATGATGCTCCAATAAATGTGTATATGTGTATGTTGGTTTGTGTCACAGACCGGCCTTCTTTAGGCTGTTACCTGCTAGTAGTACAAACAGTTCTGTCCTGGAGAGAGTGAAACTAGATTGCTCCAGAGGACTGAAAGGTGGGGGGCGGGGAAGTCTAAGGATTTTGAAATTCTATCTCATATGCTTTGGGCAGGTTCCCAGGAGGGACCAGTCCTTGGAGAAGGACAACATGCTTGGAAGGGTAGAGGGTTAGTACAGAAGAGGAAGACCCTGAATGAGATGGATTGACACAGTGACTGTGACAGTGGGGTCAGTGTGTCAGAGATGGTGAGGTTGGCTCAGGATAGATTCAGAGCCATTGTTCATAGGGATCACTATATGTCATAGTTAACTCAGTGGCACATACAATAATAGTATTAATAGATGAAGTGTTATTTCTGTTTCTAGCTTTCTGAGGAAATGTCCATAGTGGTTGTACCATTTTACAGTCCCACCAGCAGGGTATGAGTGTTCGGATCGCTCCATCCCCTGGTTAGCATTTGTTGTCTTCCTGCTGAACGTTGTTATTGTTGTCAAGGTGAGATGATAATATCTGTGTTTTGATGTGCATTGATGTACAAGCTAATGACCTTGAGGATTTCTCCATGTGTTTATTGTCCATCTGAATATCTTCTTTGCTGAACTGTCTTTGCATGTCCTCTGGCCATTTTGTAATTGTTTGCTTTTTTCCTGTTAATAGACTTTTCTATAAATTTTAGAAATTACTCCCTTGTCAGATGTGTCATTTGGAAATATTTTTTCCTACTCTGAGTCTCCTTTTACTCTTTTAGAGATGTCCTTAGAGACAAATTACTGTTGATACTTAAGATACATTTGCCATTGAGTCAGAACTAACTCATAGCTGATTCTCCCATGGGTTTTCAGAGGCAATAAATCATATGGGAGAAGACTGTCCATCCCTCGCTTATAGAGAAGTTGGTGAAACTGAACTGCATGTGTTTGGGTTAGCAGTGCAGCTACTTACCACTGGGCCACCAGAGCTCCCTTAGGCAGATCTAAGCATTTAATTTCTAGGAGGTCTCACTTGTCCAGTTTATCCTGTTTGTGCATTTTCTGTTTTATCTGTTAAGCTATTTATGTAGTATTCTCGGACTCCTAAGTTTTCCCCAGTTTTTTCTTCAATGATCTTTATAGTTTTAGGTTTTAGGGTCTTTAATTCATCTTGAGTTAGTGTGTGTATATGGTGTGAGGTTTGGGTCTTATTTTGATTTTCTGCTGATAGATACTTGGTTTTGCCAGTACCATTTGTGAAAGAGGCTGTCATCTTCCCACTTAATGGATTTCCTTTCCTTGGCAAAGATCAATTGTCCACAGGTGGATGGATGTATCAGACTTCCAAAAGAGCTCTTGTCTTTTGTCTCATTTGAACTACTTTATGGTGAATTCACTGTCATTGCATTGATTCTGACTCATGCTGGCCCTACAGGACAGAGTAGAATGTCCCCATTTGATTTCTGACACTGTAAATCTTCATAGGAAGGCATTAGTCATCTTTGTCCTATGGCGCAATTGGTGAATTACCTTAGAGTTAACAAAATAAATATAGAAGACAGCTACATGATCAACTGTCTGTAAGAGATCCCTATTTGCTCTCATTTTTTTAAAAAGGCAATCTAACAGAATGTGGCAGTTATTGAACAGTATCATTAATATCACACACAGATAAAATCTTGCTGAATGGCTAAAACAGTACATTGACTGAGAACTGGCAGAGATTAAGGCTGGATTTGGAAGAGGCCTTGGTATCAGAGATATCATTGCTGATGTCAGATGGCTCTTTGCTAAAAGTAGGAATTATCAAAATGATGCCTGTTTGTGTTTTATTGACTATACAAAGGCATTTAACTGTGCAGATTGGAATCTCAGAACACTTAATTGTGCTCATGCAAAAACTAGACCTAGAACAAGAAGCTGTTGTATAAACAGAGCAAGGGCCACTACAAGATTTAAAATGAAGAAAGGTGTGTGTATTGTTTCTCCATACCTATTCAGTCTGTTTACTGAGCAAAACGTTTGAGAAACTGGACTATGTGAAGAAGAATATGGCATCAAGATTGTAAGAAGATTCAAAGAACTTGTGTTAAGCAGATGACACAGTCTTGCTTGCTGAAAGTGAAGAGGACATGAAAGACTTGCTGCAGAGAATCAGAGACTTCAGTATGGATAATATCAACAAACAAAAATCCTCACCATTGGAACAATAGACAACATCATGATAGATGGAGAAAAGATTGAAGTTGTCAGTGACTTAATCTTACTTGTATACACAGTTCACACCTTTGGTACACCAGTCAAGAAACCAGAAGCTGTATTGTTTTGGGGAAATCTGACAAGGACCTTTCTAAGGTGCTAAAAAGCAAGGGTCTCTGTTTTAAATACTAAGGTTCACTCATCTAAGTCATGGTCTTTTTAATAACTTCCTATGTATCTGATATTTTAACAACAATGATGACAGAAGAATCAATGCCTTTGCTTTGTGGTCATGGAGAAGAGTACTGAATGTCCCATGGACTAAAAAAGAATTAACAAATAGTCCTTGGAGAAAGTGCAACCAGCGTGCTCTTTAGAAGCAAAGATAATGAAACTTTGTCTCACATACTTTGGGTATGTTGTTGGGAGGCCAGTCCTTGGAAAAAGACATCATACTGGAAAAGATGAAGAATCAAACAAACAAAAAAAAGAGGCTAACCCACAACAATATGGATTAGCATTGGCTGCATCATGGGCTTAAGTTATCAGGGATGATGAGAATGGCAGATGATAGGAGAAGACAGAGTTCAGATCCATTGTTCATCAGGTCACTATGATTTGATTTGATTGCACTTGACAACAAAGACACAAGATGAATGAGATGCAGCCCTTGCCCAAGGGAACTTGTTGTTTAGCAAGGAAACAATCCATTATCATTAAAGGCAACTCTTAAACCAGTAGATACTTAAATTAATCATAAAGGGCTCACAGGCTTACAAAGAGTGAGTGATTCCCAAAAGTTGGTCTGAGAAGGGCAAAGATTCCTGGTCCTGTCCACTGAGCTTAGAAAGAATGAAGGAGTTAGGAAGAATAAAGGTCCATTTCATTCTCCGTTTCTGGCACCTGATTCACCACCTGTGCCAGGTGCTTTGTGTTAATTAAAAGGGGGACGGAGAGCTTGATGCCAGCCAGGAAAGAGGTACATGATGCTGAGTGAAGTCCATGGAGAGTTGGGGTGAAGCAGTGATGCTATTAGAAGTCTTTCAACTAGAAGTGGAAATAGTCATAGTCAAGTGGGCTGACTGGTGAAAATATAACGTTATTTTGCACCACAGTCTATTATGTGGGTCACAAGAAAGGCAAGCCTGAATATACCGTGTATCAGATGGGGGTGGTGGTTGTTACATACCATCGAGTCAGAACCAATCCATAGCAGACCCTCTAGCAGGTTATCAGAGGTAGTAAATCACAAAGGTGGAAATAGCCCACCTTTCTCCTGCAGAGCAGCTGATAGATTCAAACTTCATGGCTTCAGGTTGACAGTTCAGCTGCTTACCACTAGGCCACCAGAGCTCCCTATATTGATCAGCCTAATTTCTAAGACAAAGGAACTAATACAGTGCCACCAGTAGGACCTCTCAGCAGGTACCATCTCTTCTGAAAAACTACATGTCAAAGGAGCAAAGATAATGTGGGCACGGCCAAGTCTGACATCTCCTGTCCACAAAGGAGAACTATTTCCATCAGTAACATCCACAGTACCAAAATAATAGGTACAAGGTCAGGCAAACCCCCCTCCGTACTCCTGCACCAGCTTCTACTAACCACTGGATCTCATGTTTGTTACAAATTGACTCACAGATTTTATTTTACTGACAGTTGTGGGGCTCATGAAGGAAATAAGTTGAGGGTGGAGGAGACAAAGGCACAAGGTAAAAGTCCAATTTAGTGAACAGGAGTCCCGAGCCAGGTTAACAGGAAGGCACAATTCCTCAATTACTTCAGTGTCTCTATCAACAAATGAAAGCCCAGATTCAGCCCAGCAACACAAATGCAAGAAGTCTCTGGTTTCTATAATCCTTTAGCAGTCTGTCTCTTACCAATCACAAATCAGCTGCAATCGTCCAGCAAGCAAAACCTTTACCTCTAGCTTCATCAGGTTAAACTTTGCAGCCAGTCTCTGTACAGTCCAGTCAGCACTCTCTCTTATTTTGGTCCCACAGCTTTTGATGATGTTGAAGATGCTGATCAAACAGGTGAAGCATGTGTCTGCAATCGAGGCTGCTGGAGATCGTGTTTCCAGAGCAGTCTAAGGGAGGCAGTGGCCATTAAATGCCATTTTCAAGCCTCAATACCTCACCACAATACTTACTCCTAAAGGCGTTTTAGCATGACTTTATATATTAACTTTCAGTGTAATGCCATTCCTAAGGAAACCATATATCCTTATTCTTGGAGCAGGGTTTCCCAGTTCCCCTTTAATCTCAGCTGACTGATCCTGTCTGCTGGGACGTGGCTGTGGTTTCATGTTGTCTCTGTGAGCACACAGATAAATAGATAAGGAAGACAGTGGCTTATGTGTGATCTTTCAGGAGCTATACAGAAGACAGGGCAGAGGGTGTAGGTTGTTAGCATGGCTTTCTCTCCTGGTCAGGACAGTGTGATCTTATTTGGGGCATGGCCACATAGGACTGACTGATCATACCTTCCACAGGGTCGGTTGGGTTGTATACAGTCACTGTAGATTGTTACGTGACTGTGGTTAGAACTTGTGGTTCATGGTATTTGGAGTGAGGGAGTAGGGTGAGTCCCCGGCAGTCTGTTTAAGCTGAACTTAGAAATCAGTAACTATTAAATCACTCTACTGTGTTTCACCTTTGTTTTGCATACACTTCAGTGTATTATGCTTGATTTCTCTGAAAACTTTGAAATTTGCTTCCTTTGCTTAAATTAGGGACATTACAGCTTGTAATTACAGACTTTCACATTACTTTTAATTATCAGCCTCTATTCCTACATTAGGGAGCTATGGTGGTCTAGTGGTAAGAAGCTGCCTAAAGGCACACAATTCAAATCCACCAGCTGCTTTGCAGGAGAAAGATAGGCCATCTCCTCCCATGTGATTAACAGCCTGTAAAACCTGCTGGAGGGTCATCTATGGGTCAGTTCTTACTCAGCAGTACACTACAACAGCAACAATTCCTACATTAACTAACTCATTACCACTGGGTCAGAAATGACCCCCCCATCAGGTTTTAAGAGGCAATAAGTTGCAGGGGCAAAGATTACATATCCTCATTTGGAACGTCTGGTGGATTTGAACCACCCACATTTGTATTGGCCCCACAACTTCTTACACAGTAGTCCACTAGAGCTCCCTCTGTTCCTGCACTAGGCAAGAAATAAAGATATATTTAATTCATTTCCTTTTTATTCCGTAGAGGTGTGTTTTGTTTTGCCTTTTTATACCATGGAGGCTATTTTTTAAGTAAAATTTTTCGAAGTATTATTGTTTGTCTGTCATTGTCATGTACCATCAAGTTGGAACTGACCCAAAGCTGACCCTCCTGTGGGTGTTCAGAGGCTGTTAATCGCACGGGAGGAGAGTGCACATCTTTTTCCCACAGAGCAGCTAGTAGTTTCAGACCATGTGCCTTTGAGTTGGCAGCACGTCTACCAACCAATCAATGATTTTGCAAATGCACACTTGAGTGACATTGAGTATGTTCATAGGCTGTGTAGCACCCACACTGCCATCCGCTTCTTTGTTATCCCACTACTGAGAACACACTCTCTGTGCTCTTTACATAACTACTCTCCTTTTCTCAACCTCCCACCTCTGACACCCTCTGATAAGCTTTAGTTTTATATGCTTGCCTATTTCATATTTGCTCTATACACTCTTTGTGCTTATGAGTGACTTATTTCACTCAGCATGATGTTTTTAAAGGTTTTTTTCCATGTTTTGACTTGGGTCACACATTCATAACTCCTGCTGGCTGAGTAGCGTTTCACTGTGTGTATCACTACAGGTTTATCATCTGCCTGCTGATGGGCATGTGGTCTGATTCTGCTTTTTGGTAATTGTACACACTCCTGCAAGCCTGGAAGCAGGAGCAGCATCCACTTCCAAAATGGCTTGCCTCCGGAAACTCTGTGTTCGAACAGTGCTCAGGTCTTTCGTTCACAGGGTCACTATGAGTTGTCTACAACTCGACGGCACCTAACAACACCACACACTCCTGCGGTCAGTGAACAACAGTGCCCAAGTTTAACCTTGTGTTCCTCCTTTCAGGCCTTTTGAGTGTATACCTCAGGTTGGATAATTAGGCCTCTGTTCCACTGACTTGAGTTCTGTGTAGTCAATTGTTGATCAATTTTTGTTCCTTTCCATTGCTGCCATCCTCTCCTGTGTCCAGCTCCTCACCTACAAGATCTAGATGAGTACAGTGTTTTCTTTAACGCAAGTCCCTTCAGTGAACAAGATGTTTCAGGATAGGGCAAGCTTCCAACTTGCTGTTAATAGAGTCTCCAGGAGTCCTAGTTGGCTCAACGGCATCAAACAACAGTCCCTTCAACCCAGCTTTAGAGATTCCCTGCTTCTGGAGCATGTGCTTGTTCCTCAGCCTGGATTCCAGGGTCCCTCGTCTGATCTCCCTACTGCTCACCCTTTTATCTCAGTATTTCCCCAGATAGGCTGCCCTGCTTCCACTCTGTCTGTGAACACTGCGGGCCCATCTGGTCTCTGATCCTCAAGCCTGCTCTTCTCTCCTGCAAGGGGCCCTACCCAGAGTGGCACTCCTCCTCCTTTAATAAAGTACAATATCCTGGGAAATGCAAGAAACATAGAGTTGAATTTTTTCCCTCCAAATTTTCAGTTAATCTGGGTTCTAAGTGAAAGAGAATAAAGTTTTCCACTGAAGTCTAGGTATCTTTATTTTAAAATATTTTGTGGAAAATAGTTTTGGGACAGGAAAGAAAATAGATAAAAGAACAATTAATCTATAATTTCAGCATAATTTGTTTTCATTTTGCTATATACAGCCCAATAAAGAGTGTGTGTGTGTGTGTGTGTGTTGTATCTCCCCTTATGTTGCAGTTATTTTTCTTTATGTTAATTTTTTTCCTGATTTTATTGTGGACTTTTAGAGAATTGAGATGAAGTCTCCCTCAGAAGACAAGCGTATAATAGAAACCCAATAATGGATGAATATTAAAATTTATAACCAACTATTATTTCTTTTCAGCTGGAGCCCAGATGCTTTTGTGTGTTAAATAACATTTCTGTTTTCCCATTTCTTCTCTTTTTGTGTTACTCTATTCAGTAATTGGCTTTCTGGTTCATGACTGAGAACCATCATTTTTATTTGTGGGCATGTTGTGTCAGACTAATCATTTGGAAATCTACTTTGTTAGCATACAAAAACATTTCTGGTTTGTTTTTTCTTAAAAAAAAATCCACCCTGTCTTTTCTATGGTACTTTTGTTAAGGAAAGGGGGGGGGAATCACCAAACCTTTAAAAGGCAAGATTACTGCCTTATTTCTCTTGGATTGACCTAAAACATTGCTAGGTACCTAGTTATTTTCTTAGTCAATATTTTCGTTAAATTCAGCTGAGTGAAAACAAATTGTTTCAAGCATCTTTAACTTTAAATATGTAAAATTATAAATAAGTTTTCTTCTTTGAGAGACTTTCATTCCACTTTATTTTACCTTTATGTCTTAGCCATGGAGTCAGAACTGACCCATAGCTGACCCTCCAGTGGGTTTTCAGAGACAGTTAATCACATGGGAAGAGATTGCCCATCCTTCTGAAGAGCCACTGGTTGCTTCAAACTGCTTGCCTTTAGGATTGTAGCTCAGTTTCTTGCCACTAGGCCACCAGAGATTCCTGTGTCTATTGCATTCATATTTTAGTGGACTTAGGCTATGGGACACAGACACTTATAAGATGGTTGGGTTTGTTTTTTATTGTGAACCCATAGATGATACGACCGTCAGTGTCAGAAGAGTGATATATTTGTTATTAGGTGCTGTCAAGTCAACTATGACTCACAGCAACTCCATGAACAACCAATTGAAACTTGTCCCATCCTCTGTCATTGTGATGATCTCCACCATGCTCAAGCTTGTTGCACACTCATTATGTCCATTTGTCTCACTGACAGTTTTCTACTCGTCACTGACCTTCTATATTTTGGAGCATGATGTCTCTTTTCCAAGGACTCGTCATTTCTGACAACATGCTCAACATATTCTTAAACCCATGCTCAGGTTTGATGACTTTTCTAAGAGTATACAAAGGGTTCAGCATCTAGCTGTACTCGTGATATTTGACGGGGGTTTTATTGTTTGTCCTGCTAAGATTATAGCAGGGAGCTGTGGTGGCCTAGTGTCAAGAAGCTGCACTGCAATCCTGAAAGCATGTGGTTTAAGGCCATCAGCTGCTCTGCAATGGAAAAGGATGGGCAGTCTCCTCCTGGGTGGTTAACTGCCTCTAAAAACCAATTGGAGGATCAGCTGTAGGTTGATTCCAACTCTATAGTACACAACAACAGACTATTTGTAAGTCTCAGGTAGACATTATCTCAAATACTTGGCCAGCTGTATAAATCCATAATTTCTAACATTAACAGCTCATATGTGGTCAGTGCCCCAATTCCTCTATGGCCTCTGGGTTCAGTGATTTGCTAGAAGGTCCTCCAGAGACCCAGACCCATCAAAGGAATAACTCATGTGACTGTAAGTATGCAGGCTAGCCTTTTTTTCGTAGAAATTGGTGAAGTGGATGCAAGTGTATGTTTAGTTCACTGTATAAGATTTCTCAGTCCAGACAACTTGTCATCCTCCAGCAGGGCTAAGTTAAGACAGTAGCTCTCCTGCTCCTGTGTTGGTGTTTTCACACACTTCACAGTGTGGAGAGCACTCTCTTATATTTATCCTACAGCTGTTGATGATTTGTAAGACCATGTATCAGAAGCTAAGGTGATTGGAGATCATTCCCCCAGCTGAGCTAGGAAAGCCAATTGTCAAGGTCTCTCACACCACAGACAGCAAACGACACTGAGCATAATCAGCAAAGGGAGAAACTGCATGGGGCAAAGCCCAGAAAGAACCAGGCAGATGCTTCTAAATGTCCCCTCCCCAGGGAATGGGTACGTATAACTCTCCAGCACTGAGTGATGACAGCATTCATGAAATTCTGTCCACACAGGGAGCTTTTAAAGACTCAATGCCTGAGGTGTTTACTGGGGTCTTATTATGTAGGCAGTCCCCTATTTAGCATACACCAGAAGTCTAGATTCCAACAAGAAAAGCCAATCCTTCACCTAAATCATATTTTTGTACCAAACATTTAGGTTCAGTGAACCACTCTCATATATTCTGAGAATGGTGACCATTCCCCTAAAATCTAAGCCCCCGGCCAAGACCCATCCATGCAAGCAGGTCTCTCAAAGGATAGAAGTCAGGCCTCCTTTGTTGGTGCTTTTCTACATATGTTATACTGTCTTAACTTACTTTCACGTCAAGAATCACAAGTTTATAAATCATAATTTTTATACTACATATTAAATATAAAAATACTTTTTTTTAAAGAAAAAACCCAACAAACCCTTGTGTTCATGCTGGTCTATAAAGGGCCCAGATGCCTGACAGTCCATGTTGTCTTCTGTCTGTGTTTTGGGGTCAGAGTTTTGTACCAGATTAGTAACAGGGCCAAAGTGGATGAGCTCTCTCCTGAAGTTATGAGAGGACTTGTTTTTTAAAGCCCCTTGAGAAGACAGTCTCCTTGAAAATGTGACAAAGATGCAGTCAGACAAGCACAGATAAATCTGGAGGTGAGAATGTTCCCAGGAGATGAGGTGGAGTAAAGACCTTGAGGTCCTAAGTGAGAGGGGTGAGCGAGATCAGGAGGACGATCTGCCCAGAAGGAGGAGGATTGCCTCTTCTTTCTGAAGTTTTCTTTGTGGTTGTTATTCTCAAGAGAACTGACTCTGTGAGGGGAAATGGACCTGAGGCAAAGTCATGGAAGTGGCCTTAAAAATAACATCTTTTTACCTACTTGTATGGAACAGTCTGTTCTTTGCCACATTCCTTCACTGTGGATGCCCTAAGCTGGGCAGTGAGAAAACACCATTATCATTGACCAAGTAATACCAACTGATAAGGATGTGGTTAGCCACACAGCAGGCATCAGACAGCCCTGGGTTGGGGATTTATTGCATTTCTGCATTTGACAATAACAAATGCTTTGGTAGTAAAGTGGCTATTTGTCCTCCCAATAAATATTTATTAATCTTTTTTTTATCTCATTTTAGTTTTTGGCAAGATACCACTCTTCGTACTTAGGTACTTAGATACAAATTTAGCAGTGAATTAGATGTAGATTTTGTCCTTGAGGAAGAATGAAACACAGGTCAGGAAAAAATGTATTATTTATAAAAGAGGCTGTCAATAGAGTGCCTTGGTAGATTAGAGGAGTAATGTTGCATTTCACAGGACATGTGGGGGAAGTTAGATTCAAATACTTACGTTCATTCGCTCATTTAGTATATAGTGCACATTTACATATTATGTACTACTTGAAGAAGACACAAGGCATGTTGTATTAGGCAAATCTACCACAGGATAGAGCAAGGTTTAGGGCTGTGCAGGTGAATCTACGCCATACAACAACCCTAAAGTACTCTTTAAAGTGCTAAAGAACAAGGATGTCAGTTTAAAGAGTAAGGTGCACCTGATCCAAACCGTAATATTTTCAGTTCCTTCGTCTGCATATGAAAATTGGACAGTGACTAAGGAAGAGTAAAGAAAAATTGATGACTTTGGATTGTGGTGTTGTCAAAGAACATTGAATATCCCATCAACTGCCAAAAGTACAAACACATCTGTCTTGAAGAAAGGGCAACCAGAATGCTTCTTAGAGGCAAGAATGATGACATTTCATGTCGAGTATTTAGGACATGTTGTTAGAAAAAGACATCATGTTGAGGGAAGTAGAAGTTTCATCAGAAAAATGGAAGACCCTCAGTAAGATGGATTGACGCTTTAACTGCAATGAGGAGCTCGAGCATGACAGAGATCTTGAGGATGGTCAGGATAGAGCAGAGTTTAGATATGTTGTTCACAGTGTCTCAGTGAGTTCCAGTTGACTTGGTGACACTTAACAACATATAGTACCTACTGTGTGGAGGACTTAAAAAATCAAAGAACCAAAAATGCCAAGTTCTTAAATTGTAGTGAGGAGAGAAAAGCAGCAAATAAGGACTTAAGAAAGTGCTAAAATGGGAGCTTTGGTTACTCAGTGGTAAGAAGCTGCACTGTAATCCCTAAGACACATGGTTCGACTCCACTAGTTGCCTCGCAGAAGGATGAGTCATTTTCTCCGATGCGATTAACTGTCTCTGAAAACGCACCACAGGGTCAACTGTGTGTCAGTTCCAACCCAATGGTATACAACAAACAACAGTACAAGAAAACAGGAAGCAGTACCCTAGAGTGGTCCAACGCTGCGCATGTTACCTAAATGGGTAAAAGTTAAATTGGTCTTCCGAAATGTGTCTTGTGCTTTTGAAGTTCCACGGATATAAAGTACGTTCTTCATTTTCATAGCAAATCAACAATATTTCTACACTATAATTTTTTGTGCTAATAATGCTATATAAAAAAGAAAACATTTTCCCTGCTTAAAAAAATTTATATAGTTATTGAATATTTCTAGCTACATTAAAAATAAAGTATCATTTAAAACTGGGGGGAAAAAAGAAAACAGGAAGCAATGGTAGATGTAGAGAATTTTTATTGCTTTTAAGTGTTTTTAATGTTAGCCTCATATTCAAGTTGCTCCCTAATATCCTGTACTGGTACTGACCAAAAGTTATTCAGGAGGCTCATTGTAAAAATATATTTCCCCCTCTTCTCTTTGCAGCATATATTAAAGGTGGGTGGATCCTCAGGAAGGCCTGGAAGATTTATAATAAATGCTATGTGGACATCAATGCCCTTCAGGAACTGTATCAGAAGAAGCTAACCGAAGAACCCTTAACTTCTGACGCTGCAAATGATAATCACATTGTGGCTGAAGGGGTGTCTGAGGAGTCTCTAAACAGACTGAAAGGTGCTGTTAGCTTTGGATATGGCCTTTTTCACCTTTGCATATCCATGGTACCCCCCAACCTGCTCAAAATCATCAACCTGCTGGGTTTTCCTGGAGACCGCCTACAAGGGCTTTCTTCACTGATGTATGCGAGCGAAAGTAAGGACATGAAGGCCCCTTTAGCTACGTGAGTAGCTAGCTATATTGCAATGCTTTGGTAGATAATATAGTGTTGAAAGTAAGTAAACTACCATCAAAGACTTTAAAGGAAACTGCAGGTAAAATGTGTGGTTGTTTGACATGATGCCATGCCTTTTAATGAAATGCTGAGGACTGTGTTTTTTAAATGAAATATTGAGGATTTGTGTCTTTTAATGAAATGCTGAAGACTGTGTTTGGTGGTGGTGTTTGAGATGGCTGAGTTTATAAACAGACTTTAGAGGACAAGACCCTATGAACACATCATATGACTTAGAAATCTTATGAGTCTTATGATTGTATCTTTCACCATCAAATGATTGTAAAAGTGGTTTTGTGACTTTATACACAACAGCTGAGATTTATAATGTTAATTTTAGGATGTTGTTGTTGTTGTTGTGTACTACCAAATCAGAACTGACCCTAGCTGACACTCCAGTGGTTTTTCAGAGGCTGTAAATCACATGAGAGGTCATTGCCCATCTTTCTCTCTCGGAGCAGCTGGTGGATTAGAACCATGCACCTTTGTATTAGTGGTGCAATAAGTGATTGCGGAATCCTCATTCCTATAAAGAATCTTCATTTTGGATAATTTCTCTTGAAGATTCTGAAAGGTCAGTTGATGGCTTATACATGGTTGGGATACTTGGTTCTGTTTCACTAAATAAAGTCCTGTAAACTTTGAACAGGAAAGCATTGGGAAACTTCTATTACTCTCCAGAGCAAGAATTTACTAATTTTTACATCATTCATCAATGATGTGATTTTTTTCCACTCTACAAGATATTTGCATTTGAAGCAATTTTACCAAACAGCAGCCATACTTTCTCTTGTCAAAACATTTTATATATATATATATATTTAACGTTGACATCGTAGCTGACTTTAGTGACTTCTCCCTTTGGTACTGAAGAATTTCCATTTTAACTAATGATTTGATAGCTATTAAGTTTACGATTAATTTTTTATTTCAAAATAATCAGTGCCTTCCCAAACTCATTAAATTACACAGTAGCCCTTTGGAATTTGACTGTAAAGCTCTGTATTTAATTTGTGGTACTTAATTTCAGTCTATATTTTCATATTATTTTTGCTTACCTCTGAGAAAGGCTTGGATTTCTTTAATAATATCAATTAATATGTTCTCCTCCAGAGACTCAAATTCATGGCACACCAGAAGCCTTCACCAGTATAAAAATAGTTGATGTGTTGGCTAAGCGGTGTTGGTTTACTGAGTTTCATGTAATATTTTTCTTGAAAGTAATGCATGTCAGTTAAAAAATAAGTAATTTACTTGTTTGTTTTTAAGATTGAGTATGCCCAAAATGACTTTTCATCTGATCCTCTCAGTTATTTTTATCTGACTTATTGTGATTTGTGATATTAAGCCTCTCTGTTTAAAATTTGGATTATGAGGCTTACAACCTAACTTTTGTGAACAGAGGAGAAAATAGCACTTTATATTCTTTTGCAAAAATTAATGGTTTTCTTCTTATGAGAGGACGGAGTATTTACAGTGACCAGTTATTGTTTTCAGGATTTTTGCATTGATGAATAAAATGAAGAGTTCTGAGGAATAACACGTCTATTCCATGATCTTCTAGCAGTCACAGTTCTCCCCTCACCTAAGAGAAGGGAGTGTGTCAGCTAATATTGTCATTTCCCAAATATTGATATAGTTTGAAATGAAGATATACTCTGATGTAACGTTTTCAGAAACTATAGAGTAAGCTTTGGGGAGGCATATACAGATGCAAGCTACTGACCTTAAGAAAGTAGAAACAAATAGAGAAAAACTGTTTGCTCAGCATCTCTCTCCCTCTTCCTTCAGATTAGCTCTCCTGTGGTATCACACTGTCGTGCGCCCTTTTTTCGCCTTGGATGGCAGCGACAACAAAGCAGGTCTGGATGAAGCTAAGGAAATTCTTCTCCGAAAAGAAGCTGCTTACCCAAACTCTTCTCTCTTTATGTTTTTCAAAGGACGAATACAACGATTAGAGGTACTATGCCTTCCTCATCTTTTTAAGATAAAACGTCTTGATTATTAAATCTAACAGTCTCACTTGGGGAGTCTGTCAGCATGTGGCAGAAGGTCACAGGGCAAAGGAACGTCTTGTGCATGTGCTTCTCATTGCATCATTGTTACAGATGAATCTTCCAGAACCCCGGTTGTTAGTCACTTACCTTCTGTTCAAGAGATGTGGGTGGAGGAGGGAGAGATTCTTCATTAATGAGACAAAACTGATGTTTTCTAAGCATAAGCCATATGATCATTACTAATTCCGTTAAAAAATCTAGAAAACAAGATTTCCCCCCCTTGAATTCCTAATAATTTCTTTTCAATTTTAATCTTGACTAAAAATTTGTATAAAGTTACTGCCTTACATGTCAGGACAAGAGTAATTTTGAGCTAAGTACCATGGATCAGGGTTGTGTGTGACATTATCTGATTTAATCCTCAAAGGCTCTCTATGATACAGGTGTAAAATTGCCACCTGCATTTTATAGAAAAGACATATGAGTCTCAGAGAGAAGTTCAAGGGTCTTTCTGAACCCCGGCTTCCTCCCTCTTCCTCTCTCTCTCCCTCCCTCCCTCCAGAACAGTCTCCAGCATATAAAGGTAGGTTTTCTCCTTCTTCTTTGTATCTTATTATATTTCCTTGCTTGAGAACTATAAGGGCTTGTGGAACCGTGAAATAGGAAAATTTATATAAAAGGTGATTGCCATGCTAGATGCAATAAGTATATTCTTGTCAATGCTCATAATGAATCATTGTGAGGATTTTACATTAAAAACCTGGGCAGACCACACAGCCAGTTCTTGAGATCAATCCCTAGCAAACCCTGATGTTGCTTTTGAAGACATTTGTCCAGGAACACTTTCATGGGGACAAGAATGGTTTGCTTGCTGATTTTTGTTTGCATCCTACTTACTTTCCTTCATGTAGTCAGACTCCCTAAACCTAAGTTCCTGATTCTGAAGCCCCACCAAGCCAATCTCTAATTATTTAAACTCTTCATATATGCATTTTCAGTGGGAACCAGCAGTTGATAATTGCTACACAGCACCAAAAGGTCACCAGCATCTGAATTATTTAAACCTATGCCTGATTTCTTTTCCTTCTCAATATCTTGAAATGTTTTCTTTGCATCCAGGCTCTCCCAAAGGCTGTATGTCATGTCTCCTTCCCCCCACCCCCCTTGCTGTTTTAAAAACAGTTCTGACCTGACTCTCATGCCATTAAATGTGCTTGTCAAGATTCTTTCCTTTCAAAGTCAGCACTAGGGACCTCCTTTCAGGAGATGTTCCGACTGGCAGTCCCCCTTCTCCCTTGGGGTTATGCTGCAAAAAAGAACATGTAAGAGGCAGTCATAAATTGACGAAGCCTTCTCACTTCTGTGACCGTTTTTGGAATGAAATTTGGATAAAGCATAAAGGTTTTCTTAGTTTTGTGTTTAAAGGGCAAGCATTATATACATTTAGAATAGCTCTGACCTTGATGATACCAAATTCAGCGTTTTACAGGGATTTGCTGGCTGTGGGTGAGGCTCATGATTTAGTATTGTGTGCAACCCATTAATGAGGCCCTGTAGCTCTAAACAGTCATTAGAATCCTCTCTCTTTAACTCAGTGATTAATGAAGGCTCTAAATTGGGTTTTAAAGCTGCAAAACAGATATGTGAAAACAGGTCAGAGCTTAAATTTTGCTATGCTGAGTGCTTTAGTTAATTTTTTCTTTCATATTTTTTACCCTAATTTTACTTAGTTAATTTTTATTATTCAACCTTTTTTTACCCACACTTTCCTTCATTATGCTTCATATAATCACACCCATACATTATGTTTTATAAAATTAATCACCATTGGACTGTGCTCACCATTGCCAGTGTTTTCAGGTCCTTACTGAATCTTACCCATTTCTTTTACCCCGTTCTTCCAATACTACATACCTTGGGAGAGACTGGAGAGCATTTTTCTGAGTGAACTAATTCAGTTTCATAAGGATAAATACTGCATAAGACTATTACTGTAAAAATAGAAGGATAACTAGTAACACATTATATGGGGATCCAGGGGGAGAGGGGGTGGGAGCAGAGGGCCAAGGATGGGAAGGGGCAAAATCACAGGGTTGCACACATTCATTAATTTTTTTATTTTCAAATGCAATTGCTTAACTTTCAAGTGAAGAATTTGGGTTTGTTTTCCCCCTAAAAACTTAAGTTGTATGGTTTTGGTTTGTGCCACAATTCATTGCCATTAAGGACTGAGTGAATACTGAAAGCAAATGGTCATTATTGCAATGATTCTAAAATGAGAATATCATATCTCCCTCAAAGACATAGGTGGGTTTTTTGAGTCACCTAATCAAATGCCTGAGTTGTCCTAGTGAAGAGTATTGTATATACCATGGACTGCGAGGCGAACAAACATCTTCATCCTGAAGAGGGTGAAATCAGGCTCCTTCCTGGAGGCAAGGATTCTGAAGCTCTGTCTCACATACTTTGGGCATGTTACAAGGAGGAACCAGTCCTTGGAGGGGGACATCATTCTTGAGAGAGTGGAGAGACAGTGCAAGAGAGGAAGACCCTTGATGAGATGGACTGATTTAGTGACTGGGGTGATGGAGATGGGTGTGTCAGAGACAGTGAGGTTGGCTCAGGATAGAGCAGGGTTCAGAGCTGTTGTACACAGGGTTGCTTTGAGTCACAAGCAACTCAAGAGCACATAACAACAAAAACAAGCCTGAGGCCCAGCAAAATCTGTCAAATGTCTCCTGAGTTTTCTCTAAGGACCAGAAGATGAAGAGATTTTAAGGCTAACTTAAAATGTGCTTGGAATGATCCTCAAGTACCCAGACACCAGCGTGTCATTAGTCTTCCTGAGTAAGCATGCAGGAAGGAATCAGGTAGAGGCATCCTTCATTTGCATAGGAGGAACACTGCCCGGGCAGATTTGGAAATGCTTTTGACAAAAGGATTTTTGTAAGTCCCAGCACAGTTTATGTAAAAACACACGTGGCTTAAGGTGATTAATGAATTTGCTTGCAAAGACTCATCTCTCTTTTCAGGGAACATTCAGGCTGGAGACAAGCCTCCTTGAAATCTCCTTTAGTCTAAAACCACTTACACAGAACCTGACTAGGCCTGTGCTTCATGCAGGTGCACCGTATGACATCACGTTAATTTCTGCAGTGACTCAGCCTGCAGATCTACGACAGCAGCCACCTGGGTGTCAGCCCCCTGCCTCGCAGGGTGACCACCTCAGGACGTGCCACTTGGCTCTCATGTTTCTTTTTTTAGCTCTTTCTTGTATAGTGTCCTGCAGATCAACGTTTGTACTTTCCTTCTCACCTCTGCTCAGTTTACAGTTCCACCAAAGGGGCAGAACCCAGCACAGTTTTAAAATAACAAACAAGTCTGTCTTTGGAAGGTGTACAGCCAAGCCTGCCGCTGGGCGGTGAGGTGGTCAGACTGCATTTCACATGCTTTGGGCATATTTTCGAGGCCCAGCCCCTCGAGAAGGACATCAGCTTTGGTAAAGAACAGAACTAGTGAAAAGGGGGTAAACCCACAAGGGAATGGAGTAGCCCAGTGGTTGCACCAGTGGACGTCACAAAAGGGATGATGACGATGATGCAGCATGAAACAACCCTTTGTTCTGTTTTGCGTAGAGTTACGAAGACTTGATGGCACCTAACAACAGCTCCCACACCTTTGTTAGAGTTCATTTTTCTTGGGTCCCTCCAAGAATAAGAGGGGCACTTTAATCTTGTGTCTCTCTTTAATCCATCCTGCTGGTGGGAGGGACAGAAGATCTCTGTAGTTTTATTTACCAACTAGAGAGACCCCTGAGAGAAGGGCTGGCCAAGATGCCATGTGCAGAGGGGGCTCCAGCCGTGCTGCCCCACCCCTGGGCCAGGCTCCCGTTATTGGAGCGCTTGGCTTTGCTTTCACTGCAGGGCAGACCTGCCTCCTGCACTTGAACAGCTTGCCCTGTCAGCATGATGTAATGTTGATATTTATAGGCTCAGGAAAAAGGCAATGCAGGAAGAGAAATCGTTCCCTCAAGACCTGATAATTGTAGTCTTTTCTTCCTCCCTCTCACTTTATTGTCTTCTGTACTCAGGCACCAAGGCTTTGGGTTGCCGTTTATTCCTCTTAGTTCACAAAATGAGGGATTGATTTAACCTGATGAAAGGGAGACAAGAGAGTGTTACTCCTCTTCGCCCTCTAACTAGGTTCAAATTATTGTGTCCTGGAATAAGATCACAGGAATGAGAACAAGATAATAACAATTAAAACTCAGAATCAGGTTGTCACTGTTAACGTGTTGCCGCAAATGACGGTAAAAAAAAGTGTGTTTCTAAGCACAGTCGTCAATTCAAAGTGTGCGGCAACGTGTTGAAGATACCATCAAGTTGCCTTCTAGCGGCCCTATGAACAGCAGATCTGAACCTTGACCTATCCAGCTCCAGCCCCACCCTCTCTGATACATTAGAGCCCATTGTCACAGTCACTAAGTGGGTTCATCTTGTTGAGGGTTTTCCTTCCACCTTTCCCAGCATGATGTCATTTTCCAAGGACTGGCAAGTAGGAGGTCAGTATTGATTTATTAGCTCTAAGCTCACTAAGTGTGCATAAGAGGATGAGCTTTCTGTGGGTGTGCGGCCGAGGTGAAAGGGCAGAGGGGTTAAGTACATGCTCTATTGTTAGGTGTCCTTGATGACCACGTGGCCAAGCCAGTTTCGCTCTGAGGTGGCATTAGTACTGCATTGCTTGTAAGGAATAAGCCTTCACCAGGGCAATTTTTTGTAGTTCAGGTGACAAAGAAACCCTCTCATTTTAAAACGTTGATGCAACAATAAGAAATTATGCAACTTTTAAAAAATAACAACCCAGTGATAAGTAAATCCTAATCCATTTGACTCAAATATTTTGCTATTTTAATACACACATTCGAGGCTTTATGCAGCTTTGTTTGCAAATCTACTATCTACATGTATTAACATAGTGTGTATAAGCAACTGGCATGCAAAGTATTTGGATTTACATTGTATTGATAGGGAGCTCTGGTGGCCCAGCTGAAAGGAATTGCATTACCAACTCACTAGTCATTCCAAATCCACTAGCAGTTCTGTGAGAGAAAGCTGGAGTCTTCTCCCGTGTGATTAACAGACTCTGAAAGCCTGCTAGAGGGTGAGCTGTGAGCTGGTTCCAACTGAACAGCACCTACAACAATTGTGTTAATAATAGGATGTTTCAGGTTTTGCTTCCTCATGTCTCACCATGACAAGTACAAACATAAATATCTTTGTATTTCATTTTCTGTCTTGAGTTATGTCCTTAGAGTATAACTCCAATGGTGTCATTACTAGTATAATATGAACAGATCTGCAGCTCTTGCTATAAAAGAAAAGAATAGTCTGGGAATGGTCGACATGACATCAGCAGCAATGTCCTCCTTAGCTTGCTTGTTTCTGTTTCTGTAATTGTATGAATTGTATGAATTGAAGCAATGGAAAGATAGTTCTTCACAGGTTGCTGAAAAAGATATGCCTTTGTTCATGAATCAGAATACTTCATATTAGGATCAACATCTAACCGTAGCCACTGCCTTAGAAGGCCACCCTAACTAGGAGATACCTTCTAGGGCAGAGTAGAGCTGCTCGTAGGATTTCCAGGACTAAAATCTGTATCAAAGCAGTCTGACTCCTCTTTCTCTTACGCGCATCTGGAGGGTTCAGACCACTGACGTTTTGGTGGTTAGCAGTCAGACACTTCGTCCATGAGGCCACCAGGGCTACTCTGGAGGTGGCAACAGTAATCTGCAGAGTCAGTATCGTTTCTCTAAAATCACGGCTTGCTGCTTTGCTTTGCTTTGACAAGCCAATCCTGAAATTCATATAGGAACTCAGGGAATCCAGAGGAGATGAAATAATCCTGTTTAAGAAGAACAAAGTTGCAAGTTTTATGTGTCTTGATTTTAAAACTTACTACAAAGCTATAATCACTAACCCAGTGTCTGCTTCTTGGCCTTTTGGCTAATATCAAGTGTAGTATATGTTCTTAATAAAGTCGACCATTTTTAAGTGTTCAGTTCCATGGCTTTAATTCTATTTACACTGTTGTGCAGCCACCACTTTTGTCAATTTGCAAAATGTTTTCATCACCCCAAATAGAAGCTTTGTGCTTATTAAGCAATACTCCAGTTCCTTTCAGCTCTTGGCAGTCTGTATTCTTTCTTCCTCTGTGCATTTACCTGTTAAAGATATTTTGTATAAATGAGATTATATAGTAACTTGTCGTTTTCTGTTTGTATTTTTTCACTTACAAAACGTTTTGGGGTTTTTTTTTTGCAGTTTCTTTTTTTTATTAAATTTTATTAGTTTTAATGAACATTTACAGAGATTTGGGGTTTTCATTCATTCATTGTTGCACTGTTTTCTTCACCCTCCTCCCCAGTTCGTTCTTCTTTCCCCCCC
>NW_006399905.1:7435596-7441175 GCF_000299155.1 Elephantulus edwardii | reverse complement strand
TTTCAGTGAAAATTTACAGAGGCTTTGGATTTCCATTCATTCATTGTTGTAGATTTGTCCCCTCCCAAGGCTCCCCCCACCAGACATTACCCTCTTGGAAAAGTAAAAGATTCTTTCATTATTTTACAAACCCTCCCCCAGGTCCACTCCACCATGTAGCCATCGCTCTAGACTCCTGTCATGACCGAAATACCTAATCACAGTGCCATAGCGTGCATTAGGACTTCCTTGCCTTAAAAAAAAATTCTAATTTGAGTGAAAATTGACAGAGCACATTGATTTTCCAGTCCACAGTTTATACACATTTTATTTGGTGATATTGATCACAGTCTACAAAATAGAACAGTGCTCGTCCCACTTCCTCCCTGTGGTTACCATTTTCCTTCTTCCGATCTTTCCCCTTGCTGCTTCCTCAGCTTGCTCTCAGGGCATGTGTTCCCCTTTGAAATCACACGGTTGTTTTTTCTGAGGAGTGTACATCCTTTTGGTTTACCAGTATATTCTTGAAAGTTGAGCCACAAGGTGAATTCAGTTCCAGGCTTGAAGGGTGTCTAAGTGTCATTATCTTGGAGACTCGTTGAATCTCTAGCAGATCTTTAAGCTGGTCTTTTTGTTTTCCTTTTGAGTTTTGTCCCACACTTTCCTCCCATTCTATCCCTCACCTCCCATGGTGACCCCTTTGAAGCTGTCTGCAGTAGTACCTGGCCACCATGAAGTCCTGGTCTCAGGGTCACAGAGGTTGGAGCACACATGCATTGTCAGTTCTTTGGACTAAGTGCTTCTGTGCATCTTTGATGGTCTTCACTCTTTTTTAGCTCTGCATGGGAAGAGACACCTTAAAACACAAGCTTTAAGACCCCAGTACCTAGTCACCGAAGTAAAATGTGTACGACTGTCCTTGTGGACTGTGCTCTGTGCCTGAACTTTAGTGTCCCCCAGACTCAGCAGCAGTTCATCCCCTCGATGTGTTTGGTTATGACTAAGACTTTTCATAACTTACTTCTGTATTGTTTTATTATGTTCATATTTGGATCACATATCAATACATGTCATAATATCCTCTCTCAAACTAGTATGGTTTTGGGGTTTTTTTCCCCTCCTAAATAATACGCCATTCTGTGTTCATGTCACATCTTGTTTATCTAGTTCATCTAGATAATTTGATGGACTATTGGATTCTTTCCCCTTTTTAACTATTGTGGATAATGTTGCCGTGAACATTGGGTGGAATAAAGACCTGTTTGAGCCTCTGATTTTAATTCTTTGCTGGGCTGTATATCTATATGCAGAAAAGATTATCCGGGAGGCTGGGCTCCATGAGGAGAAATGTGGCATCAGGATTGGAGGAAGACTCATCAACAGTCTGTGTTAAGGAGATAACATAACCCTGCTTGCTGAAACTGAGGAGGACCTGAAGCGCTTACTGCTGAGGGTCAAGGACTGCAGCCTTCAATATGGATTGAGGCTCAGTGTCAAGAAGACAAAGATTCTCACCACTGGACTCCTTGGTAGCATCAGGATGGATGGTGAAGAGATTGAAATTGTTAGCAGCTTCAGTTTATATGGCTCTACAATCAACACTTTTGGTACCAGCAGCCAGGAAATTAAAAAACAAATTGCACTGGCAAAGTCTGCTGTCAGAGACCTCTCCAAAGCAACAATATCAGTCTGGAGACTAAGGTGTGTTTGATAAAGGCCATCATCTTTGCAATTACTTGCTATGCATTGGAAAGTTGGACAGTGACTAGGGATGATAGAAGAATTGATGCCTTTGAGCTGTGGTGCTGGAGAAGAGTATTGAATATACCATGGACTGCTAGGAGAACAAACAGGTTTGTCCTGGAGAGGGTTAAACCAGGCTTCTACTTGGAGACAAGGATTCTGAAGGTTCGTCTGACATACTCTGGCCATGTTGCAAGGCAGCATCAGGCCTTGGAGAGGGACTCCAAGGTCTCATTGAAGACCCTCAATGAGATGGGTGGATTCAGTGACTGGGTTAATGGGGTTAGGTGTATCAGAGACAATAAGATTGGCACAGGATAGAGCAGGATTTAGTGCTGTTGTACATACGGTCGCTATGAGTAGTAGGTGACTTGACAGCAAATAACAACAACATATCTAGGATTGAGTTTGCTTGGTAGTATGGTGATTTTTCTAATTAAAATATTTCAACCCATGGATGCAGCACTGAAGGTATTAATTCATCTATGTGATCCATAACTGTGCCCATTCCAAAGAAAGATGGCCCAACAGGATTTAGTAATTATAGGACGGCATTACTGGTGTCCCATGCAAGAAAAATCTTGTTGAGGATAATTTTTAAAAGACGGTTGTAATACATTGGCAGGAAACTGCCACAAATTCAAGTCAGATTCAGAAGAAAATATGGCTATCAATGCTGATATCAAATTGATCTTCACTGAAATCACAAAGATGTTTACCTTTATTTTTATTAATTATAAAAATACATTTGACTCTGGATCATAGTATATTATCAATGACAGTATGAAAGATAAGAATTTCAAAACACTTAATTGTGCTCATGATGAAGCAGTACATAGACTAGGAAGAATTTTCTGAAATATATTAAAGGGAATCCTGTTGTTGTTGTTGTTGATGATGATGATGATGATAATTGCCTTTGAGTCGAGCAAAACTCATAGAGACCCTGTGAACAAAAAGCCTGAAGCCTTTCTATAAGGAGGCATATTTTTTAGGAAGTGGATGCCACTCCTGCTTCCATGACTTAAAATCAGGAAAGATGTGGTATGGGTTGTATTCTGTCACTGTTTCTATTCACTCTGTATGCTGAGAGAACAGTTCAAGAAGGTTGTCTGTATTAGAAGAATGTGGCATTAGTCTCAGAGGAAGGCTCATTAACAGCCTGTAATATGTACATGACACAACATTGCTTGCAGAAAGCGGAGCCTTGAGACACTTAACAGTGAAGCTTAAAGATTGTAGCATGGATTAAACCTCAACATAAGGCAAACAAATCTTCACATTGAACAAGAAAGTCGCATTATGATCAGTACATGGAATAAGGAGTGAAATTCCAGCAGATTTTATTTTAGATGGATACACCCAATCAGTACACATGGATAAGCAGTCAAGAAATCAGATGATGTATTGCACTGGCCAGATCTACTGCAAAGAACCTGTTTAAATGTCTAAAGAGTAAGTGTGTTCTTTTGACGTCTACGGCGCACCTGACCTAAGTAAGTCATGGTATGTTCAGTCACTTCATATGCAGGTAACTCTGACACATCTACTCCATTACCCAAGTCATTGAATCAATCCATCTCATCCAGGGTCTTCCTCCCCTGTACTGTCCCTCCACCCTTCCAAGCATGATGTTCTTCTCCAAAAACTTTTCCCTCCTGGCCACGTGCTCTAAAAATCATGTGTTTTTCTGGTATGTGAATTTATCTCGATAAAGTTGCTTTACATTTTTCATGGCTCTGTAGTTTTAAAAATTCATTTCCTGAGGTTACTTCTCCTTTTTAACTTGTGTCAATTTCCCATCAAGACTTTCTCTTCTCTGGATTGAGTAATAATTCTCATTTTCCTATTGGAAAATACTTGTTAAATCAAATTTTGTGCGTGTGTGAAACCTGAATATCTTAAGAATTTAAATTGGGTGTTCTCTTTAATTTCTCATTGTTGTTGTATACCATCGAGCAAAGGAAGGAAACACTACATGGTTCCAAATTGGGAAGGGTGTGCATAAAGGATGTGTCCTATCTCTATACCTTTTCAATCTTTATGCAGAACAGATTATCCGGGAGGCCGGACTCTATGAGGAGAAGTGTGGCATCAGGATCAGAGGAAGACTCATCAACAATCTGCATTATGCAGATGACACAACCTTGCTTGCTGAAACTGAGGATGACCTGAAGCTCTTGCTGCGGAGGGTTAAGGACTGCAGCCTTCAATATGGATTGAAGCTCAACATCAAGAAAAAAAAGATTCTCACCACTGGACTGAATGACAGCATCATGATAGATGGTGAAGAGATTGAGATTGTTGACAGCATCAGTTTGCTTGACTCTACAGTCAACACTGTACCAGCAGCCAGGAAATTAAAAAACAAATTGCATTGAGAAACTCTGCTGTCAGAGACCTCACCAAAGTACTAACGAGCAATGATGTCAGTTTGAAGACTAAGGTGCACCTGATACAGGCCATGGTCTTTGCACTTACTTGCTATGCATCCAAAAGCTGGACAATGACTAGGAATGATAGAAGAAGAAGAGTTGATGCCTTTGAGCTTTGGTGCTGAAGAAGAGTATTGAATATACTATGGCCTGCTAAGAGAACAAATAAGTTCATCCTGGAGAGGGTGAAGCCAGGCTGCTCCTTGGAGGCAAGGATTCTGAAGCATCATCTGACTTGTTGCAAGGCGGAATCAGTTCTTGAAGAGGAACGTCATGCTTGGGAGGGTGGAGGGACAGCACAAAAGAGGAAGACCGTCTATGAAATGGATTGATTCAATGACTGGGGTAATGGTAGTAGGTGTGTCGGAGACAATAAGATTGGCAAGGGATAGAGCAGGGTTTAGGGCTGTTGTACATAGGGTCACTATGTGTCACAGGCAACTCGATGGCACATAACAACAACAAATTTCATGGGAAGAGATTGCCCATCTTTGTCCTATGGAACTGTTGGTTGATTCCAACTGCCAGGGAAGTACAACCTTTATATGAATAGCACAACTCTCTATGGATTATGCTACTAACCCAGTCATTTTTCTCTGGTTTTTTTGTTTTTCTGTGATCTTTCTTTCTATTACCCTGTTTGTATTACCTTTTGGTCCTGTTATTAATTCTCTGATGGCCTCTTTAACATAAACCTATTTCTTTTAAATTTAGTGACTTTTTTCTTCTAGATCTCTTTTTGTAATGTTAAGAAACACTTTGGTAGCATGTAAAATGCCTCTGGCAAAACTCTAAATAGGTTGTTCCACTTCCAGACCTGGCTGAACTTTCTGAGCCTGACCATATAAAGAGGCCTGTACCTCCCATTCCAAGTAGAGGTCTGCATGAAATGATAGAGCACAGATCAGGGATCACCCAATGTTCATTTCCTGTTTAGAAAGACTGATGTCTGTGTTATAAATCTCATTATAAAACATTTTCCAATATCAATTTTAATTTTTTTTATTCACATCATGCATAATTGCTAAAAGACCAAGCAAATCTTTTAATTGCTTATTATTAATTTCCTGTATTAGTAGTGGTTTTGCTTACCTAACTCATTTTTCTAAGAGACTGCTGTCCATTTGTTTTGTGGTGCTGAATATGTCTCTCCAGTAGTTCATTCAGAGTGTAAAGACTCGAAGATTATTGACATGCTAGACTTTTAACCAAATGTTGGATGTTGGTGTCTACCCAGGGTGTCTCAAAGAAAAAGCCTCATGATCTCCCCCTGTTGACAACAGATGACAGCTGCTGAAAATTCTACAGCTGTCAATTCTACTTTAGCACATGGGGGGCTGCCATGAACTGGAATTGTTTTGATAATGACTATTTTATAGTTTGGTTTGGAAGCAGGCACAGCATCCACTTCCTAAACAACGA
>NW_006399905.1:7431570-7434866 GCF_000299155.1 Elephantulus edwardii | reverse complement strand
TAGCAGTCCATGGTATATTCAATACTCTTCTCCAACACCATAGCTCAAAGGCATCAATTCTCCTTCTATCATCCCTATTCATTGTCCAGCTCTCTGATGCATAGCAAGTGATTGCAAAGACCATGATATATATCAGGCACACCTTAGTCTCGAGACTGACATCTTTGCACTTTAGTACTTTAGAGAGGACTCTAGCTGCAGACTTTCCCATCACAATACATCTTTTAATTTCCTGTGTGCTGATGCCAAGAGTGTTGATTGTAGAGCCAAGCAAACTAAAACTGTGAACAATCTCAATCTCTTCACCATCCATCATGATGCTGCCAGTTGGCCCAGTGGTGAGAATCTTTGCTTTCTTGATATTGAGCCTCAATCCATACTGAAGCCTGCAGTCCTTGACGTTCTGCAGCAAGCACTTCAGATCCTCCTCATTTTCAGCAAGCAGGGTTGTGTCATCTGCATAACACAGATTGTTAATGAGTCTTCCTCTGATCCTGATGCCACATTTCTCCTTGTAGAGCCCAGCCTCCCGGATAATCTGTTCTGTATAAAGATTGAAAAGGTATGGAGATAGGACACATCCTTGGCATACACTCTTCCCAATTTTGAACCATGTAGTGTTTTCTGGTCCAAGAATAGATTTTTCATAAGCACAATCAAGTGTTCTGGGATTCCCATTTTTCTCAGAGTTAGCCACAGTTTGCTATGATCCACACAGTCAAATGCCTTTGCATAACCAATGAACAAAGATAGACATTCTTCTGGTATTCCCTGCTTTCAGCCAAGATCCATCTAACATTAGCTACAATATCCCTTGTACCACGACCCCATCCATCAAAACCCAGCCTGTACTGCTGATAGTTCTCTGTTGATAGTTCCAGTTGTTTTTGGCTAATCTTCAGCAGAATCTTGCTTGCATGTGACATTGATGATATTGTTTGATAATTTCTACACTCTGTAGGATCAGCTTTGGAATGGGAACAAATATAGATCTCTTCCAGTCAGTTGGTCAAGTGGTTGTTCTCCAGATTTTTTTGGCACAACTTGGTGAGCACATCTAGGGCAGCATCTCTTAGTTGAAGTATGTCAATTGGTATCATTGATTCCTGGGGCCTTATTCTTAGCCAGTTCTTTCAAAGCAGTTTAAACGTCTTCCTTCATCACTGCAGGCTCTTGCTCATATGTTGTTTCATTAAATTCTTCTGTGTCTGCCAATTCCTTTTGGTATAATAACTCTGTATACTCTTTCCATCTTCTTTTAATACTTGCAGGATCACTAAGTATTCTGCCCAAAGCATCCTTAAGTATTGCAACTCGAGGCTTGAATTTCCTCTTCAGTTCCTTGAGCTTAAGAAATGCTGAGCGAGTTTGGCCCCTTTGATTTTCTGACTCCAGCTCTTTACACATTTCTTTATAATACTTTGTCTTGTCACACAGCCTTTTGAAAACTCCTGTTCATCTTCTTAATGTCTTGATTTCTTCCCTCTGCTTTGGCTTCTTGGCACTCTAGTGCAATATTCAGAGTCTCTTCTGACATCCATTTTGGTCTTTTCTTCTTCCTCTGTCTTTGCAATGATGTTTTACTCTCTTCCTGGATGATAGTCTTGATATTTTCCTATAACTTATCTGGTCTTCACTCATTAGTGTTCAAGGCCTCAAACCTGTTCCTGAGATGGTTCTGAAATTCAGGTGGAATAGACTCAAGGCCTTATTTTGGTTCCTGTGGGCTTGATTTCACGTTCCTTAGTTTCAGCTTAAAGTTAGAGTGGAATTTTACATTGTCTTACAAGGAAATTGGGAGTTAGGATGTTTGCAGCTGTTTGTTACAAGATAAGGGGGAAGGTCAGGGGTTGTGCATAATTATTTCTTGGAAAGGGAGGTGAAATGGTTCTGCAGCTCTAACCGATAATCAGAGTTGCAGCTACTGCTTTGATCATTTCTGTGGCTGTTCTGGGGAAAGGGAGGGAGAGCAGCTCCACGGCCCTGATAGTGGTGACAAGTATTGAATATCAACATCCAGAAAACAAAGATCCTCATTACTGGGTCAATAGATAGAATCATGATAGACGGAGAAAAGATTGAGGTTGTTTATGATTTTGTCTTATGATCCACAATCAACATCCTTGGTGCCAGAAATCAGGAAATCAAAGGATTAAATGCACTAGGAAAATCTGCTGTCAGGGGCTTCTCCAGAGTGCTAAAGAGCAATGATGTCAGGCTGGAGAGAAAAAAAAGTGTGCCTGATCCAGATCATGGTCTTCATTTTTTTGCTATACATCTTAAGCGCTGGACAGTGATTAAGGATGACAGTAGAAGAATTGATCCCTTTGAATTGTGGTGCTGGAGAAGAGTACTGAACAAACCATAGACTTCCAAGAGAACATACAGGTCTGTCTTGGAGAGAGTGACACCAAGATGCTCCTTGGAGGCTAGGATTTTGAAGCTCCATTTCATCACATACTTTGGGCATGTTGCTAGGAGGGACAAGTCCTTGGAGAAGGACATCATGTTTAGAAATGTGGAAGGTCAACACAGGATATTAAGACCCTGGATGTGATGGATTTACACAATGAGTATGCAGTGGGGTCAGGTGTGTTAGAGGTGATGAGGTTGGCTCAGGATAGGGCAAGGTTCAGAACTGTTGTTTTTTGGGTCGTTATGAATCACAGTTAACTTTATGGCACATAACAACAAAAATATTCTATAAACTATCAAATATACCTTGTTTCTTGTTGGAATATACCATAGAGTATTAAATATTACAAAAGGACGAGCAAATCTGTCTTGTGGGAAGGGCAGTGAGGATGGAGAAACTTCATCTCACTTTGGTCATATTTTCAAGGGAAACCAGCCCTTAGAGATATCATAAAGGGAAAGATTCAGTGAACGAGAAGAAAACCAACAAGATGGATTGACATACTGACTACCGCAGTAGGTTTGAGCATGGCAGAGACCATGAGGGTGATCTGGCTAAGACAAGGCTCAGACCTGTTCTCTATAGAGATGCCCTAGGCAGCCATCTTGATGGCACCTAATAATAACAACATGATGAGAAGAACAATATATATAATGCAAAGAAAACTAGAAAAAGTTCCCATGCAAAGATGTAGCTTGCTTGGCTCCACAGTCAACACTCTTAACACCAACAGTCAGTAAAGAAAAAGACAAGTGGCAATGGAAAAATCTGTTGTCAGGGACTTCTCCAGAATGATGAAAAGCAACGATGTCAGTCTAGAAACTAAGGTGCACCTAACCCAGGCTATGGTCTTCGCAATTACTTACTATGCATCAGAGAG
>NW_006399905.1:7423931-7431110 GCF_000299155.1 Elephantulus edwardii | reverse complement strand
GCACATAACAACAACAACAATATAATTATGAAGATATGAGCAGAAAAGACACAAAGGAGACTCCATAATGAATGCACCACTGTTGTGGATGGCCAGAAAAGTGGAGACTTGGAAGGTAAAATCTGATGGGAGGAGACATGGTATAAATGAAGACATAGAAGACCATGGAGGTCAGGCATGTTGGCTGTGGAGTCAGACTGGCTAGGCTCACTTCCAGGGCCTCCGCTTCACACAGTTGTTGCTCCACTGACAGAGTGACTCCATGAGGAGGCTGCCTTCTTACTGGGTTGAGCTTGATAGTGCCACATGTGACAGCTTTTCGAATGACAAGACCAGAGTGATCGTGCTAAAGCAACATTTTTCACAAGCTGTCTCATGCCCAGCATCACACTCTTTACTTCACACTAACTTGTATTGTCTAAACAGCGTGAATTCACTTGAGAACATGGTAAAATTCAAAAGCATATTGGGAAGCAAAAAAAGAAAGCATATCGGGAAGCAGAAACACGTATATTTCAGAAATAACTATGGTTTACTTTTGCAAGATAGTAGAGTCATTATTTATAATAATTATATATTCTTGTATAATAAGTTGTAATCTATCAAATAAACTACTATAAAAAACCCATAAACAAAATAAGAAGGGAAAAGCTATGGGAAATAAATTACTAAGGCTAGCACCCTTAACACAGAATGATCACTTGTTGTTATGTGCCGTCAAGTCGCTTACGACTCATAGCGACCCTATGTACAACAGCCCTAAACCCTGCTCTTTCCTGTGCCAATTGCACTATCTCTGACACACCCATCCTGCTTACCCCAGTCATTGGATCAATCCACCTCATAGAGGACCTTCCTCTCCTGCGCTGCCCCTCCACCCTCCCAAGCATGATGTCCCTCTCTAAGGACCATTCCCTCCTTACAACATGTCCAAAGCATGTCAAATGAAGCCTTAGAATCATTGCCTCCAAGGAGCCACCCAGTTTAACCCTCTCCAGGATGAATCTGTTTGTTTTCCTAGCAGTCCATGGTACTCTTCTCCAGCACCACAGCTCAAAGGCATCAGTTCTCCTTCTATCCTTCCTAGTCATTGTCCAGCTCTCTGATGCATAACAAGTGATTGCAAAGACCATGGCCTGTATTAGACACACCTTATTCTCCAGAGAGACACCATTGCTCTTCAGAACTTTGGAACGGTCCCTAACAGCAAACTTGCCCATGGCAATACGTCTTTTAATTTCCTGGCTACTGGTGCCAAGAGTGTTGACTGTGGAGCCAAGCAAACTAAAGCTGTGAACAATCTGAATCTCTTCACCATCCATCCTGGTGCTGCCAATTGGCCCAGTGGTGAGAATCTTTGTCTTCTTGACATTGAGCCTCAATCCATATTGGAGGCTGCAGTCCTTGACCCTCTGCAGCAAGCGCTTCAGGTCCTCCTTAGTTTCAGCAAGCAGGGTTGTGTCATCTGCATAACGCAAGTTATTCATAGATCTTCCACCAATCTTGACTCCACATTTCTCTTCATAGAGCCCAGCCTCCCGGATGATCTGTTCTGCATACATGTTGAAAAGGTATGGAGACAGGACACATCCCTGGCGTACACAGTGTTTCTCTCCTCTCTTCTGACAACTGCCTCTTAGTCTAAGTATAGGTTTCTCATTAGCACAATCAAGTGTTCTGGGATTCTCATTCTTCTCAGAGTCAGCCACAGTTTGTTATGATCCACACAGTCAAGCGCCTTTGCATAGTCAATGAAACACAGATAGACATTCCTCTGATATTTCCTACTTTCAGCTAAGATCCATCTGACATTAGCTACAATATCCCTCGTACCACGACGCCTTCTAAACCCAGCCTGGACTTCTAGCAGTTCTCTGCTGATGTGCTGTTGCAGTTGTTTTTGGATAATCTTCAGTAGAATCTTGCTTGCATGTGAAATCAATGATATTGCTCTATGGTTTCTACACTCTGGTGGGTCACTCTTCTTTGGGATAGGAACAAATATAGAGTTCTTCCAGTCAGTTGGCCAAGTGGTTGTTCTCCAGATTTCTTGGCACAACTTGGTGAGCACATCCACGGTAGCATCTGTTAGCTGAAATTTGTCAATTAGTATACCATCTATTCCTGGGGCCTTATTTTTTGCTATTTCCTTCAAAGCAGCCTGAACTTCTTCCTTCAGCATCATAGGCTTTTGCTCATATGTTGTTTCATGACATTCTTCTGTGTTTGCCAGTTCCCTTTGATACAGTGACTCAGTATATTCTTTCCATCTTCTTTTAATATTTCCTTGATCATTTAATATTCTGCCTAAAGCATCCTTGATTATAGCAACTCAAGATTTGAATTTCCTCTTCAGTTCCTTGAGCTTAAGAAATGTTGAATGAGTTTGGCCCTCTTGATTTTCTGATTCCAACTCCTTGCACATTTCATTGTAATATTTTACTTTGTCATCCCGCGCTGCCTTTTGAAATCTTCTATTCAGCTCTTAAGTATCTTGAATTCTTCCTTCTGCTTTGGCTTCTCTGTGTTCTAGTGCAGTATCACTTATTAAATGAAAATGTAATAAACAAACCTAAGAAAAGAGGGGATAAATAATGTATACTTCATTGAAACAGAAGAGGGAGAGAGAGAAAAAAAGTAGTAAATGGATAAATAAATCATGAAAAAAACAGGAAAATGGGGCAAAGCACCTAAACAGAGAAGATATAAAAGAAATGTATTTTAACATAATAATATATGACCCTCATAATAGAATCAAATATGTAGATATGCAGATTAAACAACAGGGAAAAATGATTAGCAAATATTAAAAACATTCATTGTTGGGAAAGAAAAGTAGGACACTAGGCTCCTGAGAAACTACTTTTACATATATAACTTGATAAAACCTCTGGGATGAGCAGGGACTTCTGGTAGCATAGTTAGTAGAGGCTTGTGCTGCTAACCCAAAGGCTTCACCTCTCTTGACAGTTCAAATCCACCAGTAGCTCAGCAGGAGAAAGATGGAAGTCTCTTCCCTTACTATTTAACAACCTTGAAAAGCAGCTGGAGGATCAATCAGCAGTCAAAGCCCACCTCATAACAGTGAGAATTTTTGTGGGGCCAGTGAGCTAATATTTAGACAATTTTACTATATCATTTGCTCGTCTAAGAAGAACTAGCTTACACACACCATTTAAGCATAAAAATCAACCTTTGTGTCAGCTATGACTTGTAGTGACCCCATGGGCTGATTTTCTTTTTTAAATAGGTCATCAGACCTCTCTTCTTAGGTAACTCTCAATGAACTCAAAGTGCCTGCCTTCGTATGAGTCGCTTAGCAAGTCTATCGTTGGTACCACCCAGCGAACACACACACCTTTGTGTGCAGGCAAGAGGGCATGCATAGATCTCACACTCCCCCCTCATCATTTTTTATAATAGTTTGTTACAGAAAACTCTGGGGCTGGATTCTGAGGAGTGCTGAAGGCCAGAGAAGCAGGGTACTCCCACTTCCACACCAGACTTGCAGGGGAAATGGGTCCCCAAAGAAAGGAGACCCCTGAGAGCCTGTATCACCAGCTTATTTCTCCCCACGAGCACCTGATCTTGTTACTCTTTCTTTTTACACTGATGTCCTCACAGTCTCCAGACAGTGCTAATGGGCAGCGCTCCCAGAGGTCATCACAGAGAAAGACTCACAGATCAAACTAAGATGGGCCCGAGTCACGTGGTTTATTGGGTAAATTTAAAACACAGTGAGAAGTGAGGGGAAGTAAAGGGTGTGGGGAAGGAAGGCTGCTGTATCCTGAAGTATGCAGTGTTCACGTTCCCTGCCTTCTTGCCTGCACACCAGCCTCCCTCAGTGATGGAGGGTGAGAGAGTCAGCCTGGTCCACAGGCACAGGACTGTACCTGCACCAGCCTCCCTCAGTGATGGAGGGTGAGAGGGTCAGCCTGGTCCACCAGGTACAAGACCAATCCTGCAGTAGCTTCTGACTTTTATGGTGTTGTGGAAGCACCAGAGTCCAAAAGTGGACCAGTTGGGCCAGTGACACATCTTTAGTGCATCCGAGACCGTAGGGATGAGCATACTCAGCCACCGCTGATTAAAGTGATGAACAGCTCTGAGTTTTATCAGTGTTTATTGGGCAAGAGGACAAGTAGTACCAGAACAGGGTCCCCAGTGGATGATCAAGCAAAGACCTGATGAGTGTTATGTTTTCATGTTTATTTAATATTCTGGATATTTAATGTTTTTTGTGTAGTCTCACAGGGTTCTGATCTGTTGTTTATAGGGTTGCTGTGAATTTTTGTGCTCGACTTGATGGCACCTAGCAGCAGTAACATACCAAGGAGTCCTGGGGGCACAGTGATTAAGCAGTTGGCTACTAATTGAAATGCTGGTGGTCTGAACCCCCCCCCACCAGCTACTTTCAGGGAGAAAGATGTGGCAGTCTACTTCAGTAAAAGGCAACTATTGATCTCTCTCCTGTCTGGAGCAAAGAAGAGAAGAGGGGAAACCCTTAGACTCAAGGAACCAATTGGAACAAAGAACAACGTTGAATCATGCCAACCACAGCTTCCACGAGCCTGAGACCAGAAGAATGAAATGGTGCCCGGCTGGCATTACTGTGCACTCTGTGATGAAGATCATGATAGAAGATCTTTGGCAGAATAAGAGGGAGAAACGGAGAACAAAATGCAAAATCATTAAGAAGAGTAGGCTTAAAGGTCTGGTGGAGACAAATAGGACCCCCAAGACTGTCGGTTTATATACCTTCTGAGGCTGGAACTGAACCCATCTCCAGGTATGCATAATACATAGGCTTAGAACGTATACAGTAACACAGACAAGAAAGTACTCCTGAGAACAGTCAGCTGTTCAAGACCGAAAGGAAAGAATTTGCTCCAAATCAGAGATGTCTGAAGGCAGGTAACGCAGAAAGCACAAAGGAAATGGGAAGAGCACAGGCCTGTGGGGACTGCAGCCAGTGTCATGAGAGAAAATGTACCTAAATTGCCAAAAGATTTTCTGTGTAAATACTCACCCAAACCATAATAAAAAGTTCAAAGAAGAAGAAGATGCAGAGCCTTGGAAACACTATTCTAAAATAAGGTTGCTATGAGTTGAAATTGACTTGATGTTGTCAGTTGGTTACCATTGTTGTGTACCATCAAGTTGGAACTGACCCATGACTGACCTACTGAGGCAGGTAGAGGCAGTTAATTACTTTGAAGATTGCCCATCTTTCTCCCAAGAAGTGGCTGGTGGTTTTGAACCTCATGCTTTTGGGATTACAGTACAGCTTCTTGCCACTAGACCACCAGAGACAGCAGTTACCAGGTGTATTTAACATCTAGGTGCCTCATGCATATTGTAAATCTCTCAGTAAAGCTCTGTTTCACACACAAGTGCATGAATCCTACCTGTTGAGTACTTACTCTTTAAAACTCAAGAGTTTTACCTACAGCGAACATTTAGGGAGCTCTGTTAGTCTAAAGAGTAAGGAGTTGCACTGCTAACCCAAAGAGAGGCAGTTTGAATCCACCAGCTGCTCCATGGGAGAGATATGGACAGTCTCCTTCTGTGTGATTTGTTGATGTTATTGTTATGGGCTGTTGAGTCACCTGCTTCTTATAGTGACTCTATGTGCAACAGCTCTGAAGCCTGCCCTGTCCTGAGCCAGTCTCACCAACTCCGATACACTTCTAAAAACCCGCAGGAAGGTCAGCTTTTATCAGTTCGTATTTGCAGTCAGTTGAGTTGAAATAGCTTTTACTGACCACCCAACAACAACAACTTCTGTCTCAGTTCTAAAGACGCACCCTTATCAATAGAATCGAATATTGCCCGAAGCAAAGGCACATTAGAGCTTCAGGCACACCAACCACCTTGTCCAGCAGCTGAGTCAACGGGCCACTGTGTACTTGTTCCCTCATTGCCAGTGCTCAGCCCAGCAGAATTGAGTTATGCAAACAGTAGTTTAAAGCTGGCAGACAGGCTCTGAGCTGAAACCTTTTTGTTTGTGAGCTATTTTTGTCAATTAACTTTAAATACAATTTGGAAGCAGTACAAAAGGACACTGTTGGTTTGGGAATCAAGTCTTAGGTTACAGCCTCAGGGGAACCTGGAACTCCATGTCCCATTCGCCTCTGGTCCGGGCCAACCCTCCAGCGAGCCTTCTCTTGTTTCCATTGCCATTTCTTTCACAACTCTAGAAAAGGGGCCCATTTGCTAGGGCAGCTCAGTTGAGGTGTTCCCCTCAGCTTGGTATTGTTAGTGAAATGTTTGACTAACATAGAATTCTGACAGGCATGGACTCGGACTTCATGTGCAGATGCTGAAAATGAATTCATGTGTGGGGTCTTATTTTTACTTAAGATCTTTTACTTTCTAACCAAACTTGTTTTGTTGTGGTTTTGTTTTTGTTTTGTTTTACTTTCTAACTGACTTCCATTGAGTCAGTTCTGATTCCTAAGGACCCTCCAGCTGGTTTTAGAAGTCTTAAATCTTTGTAGGAGAAAGACTGCTCAACTTGCCTCCATGAAGAGTCTGGTGGGTTTGAACCACTGAGTTTTCAGTTAGCCAGTACATAACACACCATGTCCCATGAGCTCCTTTGCTTCCTAAAGGGCTTTTAAGTGTGCGCATTAATTCTGAAATAGAAGGAGAATGCTCCTCTTAAAAATTCATTACAGACTCTTACCTGTGTCTCTTCACGTTAACATATTTTGTTTTTCTTCTTCTCTGTCACTCCAGATGCTGTGAGGGTGTTTGCTTGAGTTTTAGGCAAAAGTCCCTATTTGTGTATTTGTGGTGGATCTTCACGTACAGATCTTAATTATGCCTGCTAGAGAGAATCTGGAGTTTCTCCTGCTCGGTCTGAAACATCTTGTGAGACGTTTAATTGCCACTTGCTGCAAGTGTTTGCTCCAAATGCTGGACTAATGCTGTGATTTTTTCCCCAGCGTGATTAATAGTGTGTGCTGACACACACCTAATTTTAAAGACAAAGTGTTTTTCTTAAGAGACACATACTCATCTGAGTTAATTTATTTCAACATCCCTCCAAAATTATAGCAAAATAAATTCTTTCCTATGATCCAAAGAATGTGCTGTTTACAGTATTGGCTCTGAAACTTGTTGCAGTCTATTCAAGTATAGTAATATTTGCTATGCTGTGTGGCTATTGTTGTT
>NW_006399905.1:7407780-7423831 GCF_000299155.1 Elephantulus edwardii | reverse complement strand
ATTTCCTTCAAAACATCCTGAACTTCTTCTTTCATCACCATAGGCTCTTGCTCATATGTTGTTTCATGAAATTCTTCTGTGTCTGCCAATTCCTATTGATAAAATGACTCGGTATATTCTTTCCACCTTCTTTTAATACTTCCTGGATCATTTAATATTCTGCCAAAAACATCCTTGATTATAGCAACTCGTGTGTGGCTATTAAGGGGGGAAAATTTCAATTAAATGGTAATTTTAAATTAAGTCCTCAATTGAAATGTGTTATCGCTTTAAAGTGAACTAAGAATAGGAATCCCAGAACACTTGATTGTGCTTATGCAAAAACTATACTTGGAACAGGAGGCAGTCATCGGAATTGAGCAAGGAAATACTTCATGGCTCAAAATTGGGAAGGGTGTACTCCAGGACTGTGTCCTATCCCCATACTTTTTCATTCTATATGCAGAACAGATTATCCAGGAGGCTGGGCTCTATGAGGAGAAATGTGGCATCGGGATAGAGGAAGACTCATCAACAATCTGTTTTAAGAAGATGACACAACCCTGCTTGCTGAAACTGAGGAGGCCCTGAAGCGTTTGCTGTGGAAGGTACGGGACTGTAGTCTTCAGTATGGATTGAGGCTCAATATCAAGAAAACAAAGATTCTCACAACTGGGCCAACTGGCAGCATCATGATGGATAGTGAAGAGATTGAGATTGTTCACAGTTTTGGTTTGCTTGGTTCCACAGTCAACACTCTGATACCAACAACCAGGAAATTAAAAGATGTATTGGGATTGGAAAGTCTGCTGTTAAAAAGTCTGCTCTCTGAAGTACTGAAGTGCAACGATGTCAGTCTGGAGACTAAGGTGTGCCTGATACGTACCATGGTCTTTGCAATCACTTGCTATGCATCAGAGAGCTGGCCAATGACTAGGGATGATAGAAGGAGAATTGATGCCTTTGAGCTGTGGTGCTGGAGAAGAGTATTGAACATACCATGGACTGCTAAGAAAATAAACAGGTTTGCCCTGAAGTGGGTGAAGCCAGGCTGCTCCTTAGAGGCAAGGATTCTGAAGCTTCATCTGACATACTTTGGGTATGTTGCAAGGAGGAACCAGTCCTTGGAGAGGGATGTCATACTTGGGAGGGTGGAGGGTTAGTTCAAGAGAGGAAGACCCTCAATGAGATGGATTAACTCAGTGACTGGGATAATAGGGGTAGGTGTGTCGAAGACAATAATGTTGGCTCAGGCTAGAGCAAGGTTCAGAGCTGTTGTAGACAGGGTCGCTGTGGGTCACAGGTGACTTGACGGCATATAACAACAACACAGCATGGCCAGATGGGGTTGTAAGTGACACAGACTGCACTTGACTACTAACCTAGGAAGAATCACTGCCTTTGAGCTGTGGGTTCAACGAAAGAGTACCACATACCCCATGGCCTGCCGAAAGAACAAGTATGTCTTAGAGAAGGTGCAACCAGGCCACACGTTGGAGGCAAGGATGGTGAAACTTCATCTCACATACTTTGGGGCGCATGTTTGTCAGAGGGAGCCAGTCTTTGGAGAAATGCATGCTGGGAGAGTTGGAGAGTCAGAGAAAGGAAGGCAAGGTTCAGATCCATTTTCTATTGGGTCACTGTTGTACATGACTTGATGGCCCCAAACAACACTAACCTAAAGGCTGGTGGTTCAGACCTTCTGAAGGAAGCCATAGGGTTTTCTGCCAAAAGGACAAACAAATATGTCTTAGAGAAAGTGCAGCCAGAGCACTCCTTGGAGGCAAAGATGATAAAGCTTCAGCCCACATAACTTCAAGCATGTGTCTAGGAAAGGCTGTTCCTAGGAGCAGGACGTCCTTCTTGGAATGATGGAGGGTCGGCAAAGGAGAGGAAGACCCTCAACCAGACAGATTGACACAGTGATTGCTGCAGTGGGCTCAAGGGTGTCAGGAGGTATGAGGATGGCACAGAATTGAACAAGGTTTCAAATCTGTGGTTCATAGGGTCACTAAGTGTCATACTCAACAGCACCTAACATGAAGAAGGCCTAGAGACCCTTTGTTCAGCATATAGGGAACTCTTGTGGTAAGACTCTGTGCTGCAATCCCAAAGGCACATGGTTCAAATCTACCAACTGCTCTGAGGGAATAGGGTGTGCAGCCTCTTCCTTTGCCATTTACTGCCTCTGAAAGCCCACTAGACGATAAGCTATAAGTCGATTCTGACTCAGTGGACAATAACAACACTTTAGCCTGTAACATACGTATACCCTTTCCTCATGAGAGCACTCTTTGTAAGCAGTCATTTGAATTTGAATACTGTCCATTTGCTAGCTTGTTGACCTTGATCAAGTTCCATTCTCATGGACCTTGAGCTGCTTTCTCTAAAAGTGAAACTAATGGATGCCTCAAATTAGGCTTTTATTAAAGGGTTAAAAGTAAAAAAAACTAATGATGATCCAAATCTTACTTCTCTTGGATCCAGATCCTTGTTTTGACTTGTCTTTGTATCTTAGACCTGGTGCCCTCCTTGGCGCGTGGTGGTTCCAGAATCAGTTCTCAGCTACTGGAGGGCAGTGAGGGATCGTTCTGTCCCACCCTGCACCTGGTGACAGTTTGGGGGCATGACCCGTCCAGAATGCCGTTACTGTGGCCAGTTTTAGCAAGCAAGCAGATGATACACAACAGAATCTCTAAGGGCTCTGATATCTGTGTAAACATGCTGTGGCTTTCATATGTGATGTTGGACAAAGATGACTGATCTAAAGAAGGAAACATTAGAATTGTCGAGTTGGAATGACTGTCGAGATTTTTTACATTCTCTCTCTCTTTCTCTCTCAGATTCATTCTCTCTCTCTTTCTCTCTCAGATTGGTTGATTAATTAGTTACCCGTTTAACATCTTAGCCTGTACTTAGAACCAGTGTAAATGACTCCAGAGTCGTGAGCCTATTTCATAATCCTATGCAGTTCCCTCCTCCTAGATTATAACTAACTACTTGAGAACAGCAGTTAGTAGTATGTTGATATATATCTTCTGGGGGTCCCTAATCGGCTTTCATGAATGGTGTTAACTTACTGAGTGCCACGCTTGGAACCTCCTTGTCAGCAGAGAACAGAGCTTTGCTCTGGGGCCTGAACGGATATTGATCCAGCGTGGCCTTGCCTAATGAGTCATTTGGTTTACCGTGTTCTGGTGTCACAGGCTGTTGTTCTCAGGTGACCTCGCTGACTCAGGAGCACATTTGTGTGCCAGAGCTTCCTGCAGAGACAGTGTGAGGCTAAGGGAGCTGAGAGGGAGAGGAGCTGGTCCTCAGAATGGTCTTGCTGGACCCTCTGCACCTCCGCCTAGCTGGCTGTGGACGAACATTGAGACCAGCAGAGGGGACGTTGAGAGGCAGAGAGGAGGGATGTAAGCAGGAGTGTGGGGGCAAGGAGAGCAGTTCAGGCCCTGCATGGACAGCAGAAAGGACTGCTCCTCACCAGCATGATGGTGAAAGCTTTCTTCAGACTGAAATATTTAAAATTTGCATTTAGTACCAATGGCTGATATGTAACATCTGTCCATCCCTTGTTCATTACTGCGGCTTTAGCATCAATCAGCAGACCTGTGCACAGTAGAATAAAATACGGTCCTGTCCAGTCTTGGGGTTTGTTGGTCTATCCACCACTGGGGCAGCTGCGTATTTTGAGTGCCTTCCAGCCTAAGGGATCATTACCCAGCACTGCATCAGACACTATTCTGTGTGGTTCATGGAGTTTTTCACTGGCTGAGTTTCTGAAAGTTTGTCAGACCGCTCTTTCTAGTCTCTCTTTGTCTGGAAGCTCCACTGGAAACTGTCCACCATTGGAGACTCTGTAGCAGTTGAAATTCTGGTATCACAGCTTCCGGCATCCCAGCACCTTACAAGCCACTGCAGGGCACAAACAAGTGGCTCTTGGGTGAGTTTCTTCACGAGGTTTTAATCTAACTATTTTCATGGTGATTTCTCTGGCAAACTGTGAAAAGAATCTTCAGTGAAAGAAAAAACAAAATGTAATTAATTGAGAATACGTGAAATAGACATTTCAGAGGCTTTTTAGGTTCTAGACCTCATTAGTTGAAAACAAATGTTGGAAATGTACAACCAGTGAATTCCGGTTCCAGGCTACTGCAATAAAGCATATTTCACAAGAAAGTGAGTCACAGATTGTTTTTTTCAGTGCGTATAAAAGTTATGTCTGTCATCTACTAAATGTGCAGTGTTGTTGTTGTTAAGTGCCATCGAGTCACAGGAGACTCATAGCGACCCTATGAAGGAGAGTCCTCAACGCTTGGGTGCCTTTCATCCTCTCTCCAGGTTCATAGGGTTTCCAGAGGCACGCTATTATGGAAGTGGATGCCACTCCTCCTTCCAAGCTTGTTTTAATCGGGGAGCTCCATCCCACTCTCTGTCCACATTGGGTAGCCAATCATTAATGCATTTGACACATGCTGTATCATGGTCAAATGTGCAGTAGTGTTCTGAAAAATTTTGAAATACTGATGAGAATTACCAAAGTGTGATCTATAAACATGAAGTGAATGTGTACTGTTGGGAAAATTGTGATACTGATAAACTTGCTTAATGTAAATTGACCACAACCTTAAGTTATTAAAAAAACCCCAAACAACCCCTCCCCCCCCAATACTTTTTGTGGAGTACAAAACAGAAAAGCACAGTAAAGTAAGTGTGCCTGTTAATTTGGATGCTCGGGGAATGTCTGAGTTGAATGAACGGAGATTTGATGACCAGAAGCAATTGAAGAATAGATTCAAGGGTAAAGTACCAAAGCTTAACTTGAAAATCTAGAGAGTATGTGGTTGACTTTAGAAACAGATTCATGGGAACGAGGCTAAATGAACGTTATTTCCTGCAAAGCTGATTGAGACCCTTTCTGTGCCTGGGTAGATGTGCAAAGGAGAAGGAGGCATGTCCCTGCCCTTGAGCAGTAACAAGGAGCCAGATTAGCAAGCAATTTTAATGCAACAGAGTCTATTGTCAAACTCTTAAGAAGAAGTGAAGCTGAGCTCATCCCCACCGGTAGAAACTGTCTAAACAGAAGGAAATATATTGGAAGGCGCTATTAACAATGGTTTTTCTAGTAACAATAACAAGGACAAATTGTGATTTTTTTCCTGATTCTTGTAATAAAAATGATTATTTTGAATTACGAGTGCTATAAAGTACATGACAAATGTTAGCCAGTAACTCTGTTTTCTTTTTCTTTTCTTTTTTTTTTTGCACCCTTAGTGTCAAATCAACTGTGCCTTGACATCTTTTCACACTGCTTTGGAACTTGCAATAGATCAGAGAGAAATCCAACATGTGTGTCTATATGAAATTGGTAAATATGAGATGCCCATCACTTCCTTGCTGTAAAATAGTTCTAATGCTTGGCTTGTGCAATTTTTCGTTATTCGTACCTTTCAGTTTGTGTCTGTGTAAAATGCTTACTGTCCTATACAACAAGGACTGTGTTATCCCGGTGTAAGTAAGAGTAGTTTTTACTCTGATTATTCTTGTTATTACTTTAAAATAGTTTGTGCTTTATGATATCTTGATTTTGGATGATTGGTAATGTTAAATGAGTTGATAATGACCATTTATAAGTAACATATTGGACTGCATGCCAGAAATCAAAATTACTTGCTTATCAGTTTTGACTTGAGAATACAAATAATTAGTGGCATCAGAGAACATTAGGCAGGTACATCGCAGTGCCAGCTCTCCCACCAATAACCCTGGGACCTGGGCAAGTTTCTTAAGTTTCCCAGGTCACTCTTTGCCATTAGTGTTAAGCTGCCTCCCCTTGTGCTGGTTGTAAGGTTTGGATGAAATAATAGTTTACACATTATCTGGTACGTGCCAGGAACACTGAAGGCCCTCCAAAGATGTTAGCTGCTTCTCTCCAGCTGAAGATGCATTTATAAGCAGACTGTGAAGTGTTTACCTATCTAAGATTTCCCTCCTTCTAAGCAATTGTTGCTCTAAGATTTTTGCTGACTTCTCTATTATTCTCTTACCTCATTGTATTAGTAATTCTGTAATCTGTGTAGGTAATAGTTACTCCATTAAACAAACAAAACTTTAGTTTTTAAAATTATTTTTCTTTTATATTGGTTTGCATACAGAATCCATACACATTGTATTTCATATATATACAATGTGTCTCACATGTTCCTCTATTCACATTGTGTTTCATTGGCTCATTCCCATACATTGTGGGTTTTTTTACCCCTTTCAGTCTTTTTGTGTGTGTTTCACACTTTTCCTCCATTGACATTATGTTTCAAGGTATTATTTTTTAAATATAGATTTGCTCTCCAGATTTTTATATACATTGACCCAAATACTCATGCATCTCTAAAATATTCATATACTCACTGAAAAGATAATCGAGCTGTCATCTCACAAAAAAGGCTATGGGATACTTTCAGCATAAAACAAGCTAGTATTTCATAGCTATCTTCATCTTTATTGAGTTTTCAAACTCTGAGAAATAAACACATTTTAGAGTTGAAGATAAATATGCTTTTGTAAATTTACCACATATTCTTTAAATGCACGTCATCTCATTTAGCTGTGAAGGATAGAGGTAAATGGTAATTTATAGAGGGAGTGCATGGGGCACAAAGACATAAAAATGCACTCAAGTGACAGTCAGAATTGGGACTCAGAAATTTTCTTCTCTTCACATACACAAAAAACTAGGCTACTTATGGGGGGAGGGCAGAGGGAATATATATTTTTTTCCATAGTATACCTCTCATCAGCCAACTTTTAAAAACTTGAACAATTTTTAAAATTAGATATTCTTTCCAATTTTTTTCTTTTTTTCCAATTTTTTCTTGATGCTGCTGCTTCACTTTTTCCTTTTTTATTAAGATTTTAATGAAAGTTTATAAAGAACTTGGATTTCCACTCCTTCATTGTTGCACATTTTCTTCCCTAACCTTCCTCCCTGCCTCCCAGTTCATGTTTTTCTTTGGAAAAAAGTTCTTTCATTGTCATACAGTGTCCTCCCCTAGACCACTTTACTACCCAGCTCTTAATTCTGGACTCTTGTCATGCCAATAATACCTAATCATATATTCCTTTTATACAGTTCTCTTCCTCATCTGTTTCAATGCCGTGTACATTATTTATTTTCTCTTTCTTAATTTTTCCCCCAACCCTCATATAAGTCCTATTTTATAACAGTGGCATTGTGCAGTATTTGTCTTTTTGTAACTGAGATACTTCACTCAGCATAATGTCCTCTATGGTCACCCATTTTGTATACTTCATGAGTTCTTTGTTTTTCAGTGCTGCATAATATTCCATTGTGTGAGTATACCACAGCTTCCCTGCCCTGTCCATTTGTTTGTTGATGGACACTTGGGTTATTTCCAACTCTTTGATGTTGTGAACAAAGCAGCAATAAACATGGGTGTGCATATATCTGCTTGGGTGGCAGTTGTGGTTTCTTTAGGGTCAAACAAAACTTTTAAGAAGAAGTTCATATGTTTGTTTGTTTCCATTAAACCTAATACTATAAACTTGCTGTGTATAGCATGTTGTTGTTAAGTGCTGTCAAGTCGTAGATGACTCATAGCGACCCTATGAACCAAAGACCTGAACACTTGTATAACTTTCATCGTTTCTCCACATTCATAGTTTCCAGAGGCAAGCTACATCAGAAGTGGATGCCACTCCTACTTCCAAGCTTGTTTTAATTGGGGAGCTCCACCAAACACTGTCCACCATGGGTAACCATTATCACATTTGACACATGTGTCACAGTGTTTAGCATCACAGCAACCCAGCAACTTGTATTATATAACAAAAATAAAAATAATAATTTTAGTTAACACTATAAAGCTGTATAAAGAATTTGCCCAAATAAAACTCAATCTTCGTGTAGAACAGGGATTGGTGCCCTGCTTTACTGTTGAGAAATGGGAGAGTAAAACAATCATTGCCATTGTTTCTCTAAACATTCCCCTCTAATAACTGGCAGGCAGTTCTGTTGCTCAGCACCAGGTGGTGGATCCCTTACCTATACACAGGATGATAAAACAGAATCCTTGAGAAGTAGAGGGAGACTTGTTCAGGGAAACTGACAAATGCAGCATGGCCAGATAGGGACATGGAGTTCTTCATTTGATGGTCTCCTCACAGCCATATAGAAGAGAAATTAGTAAAGAGTAGAGCAAGGAAAAGTGAGGATCCTGCTGAGAATCTGAAGGAAATTTGGGATCCGGGAAGCTGTCTGCAGAGCAACAGTGGCGAAGAGACAGAGAGTGCACAGGGAGGCAATTTGCAGCTCAAGTCTTTGCAACTCAGAACTCCAGCTCATAGCCCTGGAATAGGAACTGACTCATAGCTCACCCTCTTCTGAGTTTTCTGCAGCTGTAAATGGCCGTGGAGGAGCTTGCCCATCTTTCTCCTGCGGAGGAGGTGTTGGATTTGAACTGCCAGAGAGCTGCCACTTTGGCGTCAGCAACACAGCTCCCCTGGACTATATCACCAAGGGTCCCCTCTCCCACTAGGTGTTTCTGTAGGTTGGGACCCTCATATGTTTGCCACTTGTTTCACTTGCTGTGGATAAGGTTGTGTTCCTGAATTATGTTCCAAACCTCCATGATGACTTAGGACCAGGGGATGGCAGATAATTAGACAGAAAATGTATTTATATTATAGAATGTTAGAGCTGAAGGAAGCTTAGAAAGCATCTAACCCACCACTCAGGTAGTAGGAAGGATAGTTGGGTAAGTGGTAAAATCTGTTTTGACTTCCTATTACAGTTTTGTGCTACCTTTCACCTCTATTTTGCATTTTGTTAAATCTTATGTCTACTATTGGATCTAATGTATACTGTGCAAAACAAAATAGTCCAGACTTTTACCCTTGAGCACTGGTGGCCAAGTATCAGAAGCTGTGCTGCAATCCCAAAGGCTTGTGGTCTGAGGCCACCAGCTGCTCCACAGGAGGATAGGCAGTCTCCTTTTGTGCAATTAACTGCCTCTGAACTAGAGGATCATTTGTGGGTCAGTTCTCACTCTATGGTGCAATAATGTTTACAAAACAAAACATTCCAAACTTTTCCTCCAAAATATGCTGGTTTTATATCATATCTCATCAAATTTGACACAGAATTTTCTGAAAGTAGAATCTCTTCACACTCTCTAAGTTTAAATGTCACATCCAAGATCACACATGTGATACCAGACACACCTGATACCAGAATTTTCTTTCATGGAGGAAATAATGTCTAAAGAAAAGAACCTTGGCCTTCCTTTCTGCCTTTTCTCCCTCTTAGTTCAGTGGCTTTGAGCACAAAACTCCTTGATGTCTTGGATACCAGCCTCCACCTTTGGAACGGTCTGGTAAGGGCTACCAATTGCCAGCAAATCAATTGTGATTCAGAAAAATCCCAGAGGCCAGAAGGAAAACGGCACCTAGCGTTCCCTGCATTATAATCTTTCTGGAGACAAAGATTGTCCCTTTCCTCCACGGAGCGACCTGTGGGTTTGAGCTGTAACCTTTCAGTTAATGGCCAAGTACTTTGGGGCTTCATTCATGGTGTCAGCGATGATAAGGATGGTGCAGGATAGGACGGGTTTCACACCCATTGTCTATAGGGTTGCTGTCCATCTTACTGGACTCAGTGACACCTAACAACAACAACAACTGCTGGCTTACATGGAGTCCAGCCAGCCTGCCCCCCTTAAAGGTAAAGATGGTGAGAGCTCATATCAGACAATGTGAACATTACCAGGAGGGCACAGTGCAACATCATGCTTGGGCGGGGGTCAACCTAAAAGAGGAAGTCTATGCAGCAAACAAGCTCGAGCAGGGTAGCAATTGTGAAGATGGTGCAGGATTGCGTAGTGTCTCCTCCTGCGTGGGGTCACTGAATTGGAATAAAGTTGGTGGCCCCTGAGAGCAACAGCTGTTGTCACCAGGAGCCCTGATAGGGTGGTGGGTAAGCGCTTGGGTTCTAACTGAATGATGAAGAGTTTGATGCGACCAACCACCCCACTCCATGGTGGGCTGAGGTGGCTGTCTGCTTCCTTAGATTTTTAGCCCTGGATAACCCCGCCTCCCCCACCCCCCCACCCCCCCAGGGCAGTTCTACACTGACGCAGTGGTTAACAGGAGGCTTAAAAGGCCCCTCCCATCACTTTTCTTTACAACTGTAAGAAACCAAATTTTATTTCAGGGGAAGGTGGGCTCCTGCCTCAGCTCCCCCACATTTATTGGGCAGGGCGGGGGGAAAGTATCCATTTCTAACTATCTGGCCTTTTGCTCGTCATAAAGATATTAAGAAGAAGAATATTTGATTAGATGTTTCAAGCTGGCCGCTATGTCTGCAACCTCATGCCGTTGCTTCCATTATTTTTATGTGCATGTGCCTCCTCCAGAGAAACGCTGCATAGGCTGATGCCAATGTCTCAGTTGTAAGGAGCAAATTGGATTGTTTCCTGAGTTTAACTCAACTCATTGCCATCGAGAAAGAACTAACTCATAGCTGGCCCTGTGGTGGGTTTTTGAGGCTGTAAATCGCACAAAAGGAGATTGCCTGCCTTTCTCTCATGGAGCTGCTGATCAACTAGAATTTGAAGAGAGGCATGGCCATTGGATGAGACTAGCAGCGCATTGCCATGGAGCAACTGGGGGTTACCCTAGAAACCTTTAGAACCCTTTTCTATACTTCTCGGTCAGTTGTGAAATAAGAAGTACCTGTCTACTTCTAAGTTCGCATTACAAGTATGAAGTCTGGAGAAAAACAAAATATTGCAGTTTCTTAAGGTGAAAAAATACTGCTTTAATGTGTTCTAGTAGTTAATATAGAACCCCCAGTATATGATAGTGGTGCAACTTGAAGTATTGGAAGCTCCAGGCTTTATGGTAATACCTGACTGCTTGTCTCTCCTAGGGTGGTGCAGCATGATCGAGCTGAACTTCAAGGATGCATTCGATTCCTTCGAGAGACTTAAGAACGAATCCCGGTGGTCTCAGTGCTATTACGCCTATTTGACCGCAGGTGAGTGGCTGGTGGTCTGCACAGCCACCTCCCTGTACTGTGAGCTGGCTCGCTTGCCCTTGAAGAATAATAACAAAAGGATGGCAAAGGTGTGATGTTCTTACACACTTTCTCCAGCCTGTTGTTATTGTTGTTGTTAAGTGCTGTCAAGTTGAGTACAACTCACAGCAACCCTATGTACAAAAGATCTGAACTCTAATATTCATAGAGTTTCGAGGCATGTTGTTTAGGAAGTGGCTCTCACTCCTGCTTCCAAGCCTGTCTTAATCTGGGAGCTCCAGCAAACATGTTCACGATGGGTAATAATTAATGGTCTTTGACACACCAGTGATATGGCGTTCATATCACAGCAAACCCAAGCTATGCCAGTATAGCAAGTAACAAACTGACAGACCAGTGCTGTACCACTTAGAAGAATGTTCTTTCCAAACACAATTAACACCAAGCCCAAGGGATAGGGATGTTTATCCTAGAAGGTCTGTAGCAGCTGAATGCAGCAAACACTATCCAACTCCCAGAAACTCGCCCCAGGGCACCCTGCACCATCACTCACCTTCCTCCTCTGGGCTTGGTTTAGACATGTGTTCATTGTGAAGAGAATGCTTTATTACCAAGATTTCCCCTGGATCTCCCCACTTCAGTCAGCTTCTATCTGTTCTTACCCACTTTCTTTACTTCTCATATGATAGTTATAAGAATTTAAAAACATTTTAAGAGTGTAGCATGTTTTAAAATTGTGGTGATGTTATACTTATGTGCCTTATTTGTTTCCTGGCTGCACGGGCGCAGAGGTTTGGAGTAGGGGCTCCCACCTTGTTGACACTGGTAACCAGTTGCCATAGAGCCGAGCAGCCCTACGTGTGAGGACAACTGTGGAAAGCAAAGAGTTCAATAGATGATGAGTCAGAGTAGATAACCACCCCTTCCTCTTCTGCTGCTGGTATATTTGCAGTATGATTTTACAGAACACGTGGTGGTATATTTGCAGTGTGATTTTACAGAACACGTGGTGGTATATTTGCAGTGTGATTTTACAGAACACGTGGTGGTATATTTGCAGTGTGATTTGACAGAACACGTCTTGGTATATTTGCAATGTGATTTTACAGAACACGTGGTGGTAGCATTAGAACTGCAGTTTGTAAATTCAGTTGTTTTGCTGCCACCTAGTGGAGAAGATTGCTATCTGTAGCCTTTACTGTGAAATAAAAAGCATATGCAAACAATTGAAATCTCAAAAGCAAGTGGTTTGAATCCACAGGGTGTTCCACAGGAGAAGTATGGGCAGTCTCTTCTGGTGAAATTTACTAGGTAGTATTGTATATAGTTTCCTTTCAACAAATATATGCACCCATTGTAAAATCCTTGATACCTTTTTCTAAGTGTCCTTAGCATGTTGTTGTTGTTAGGTGCCATCGAGTCCCTTGCGACTCATAGCGACCCTATGTACAACAACTCTAAACTCTGCTCTGTACTGTGCCAATCTCATTGTCTCTGACAGACTCATCCCGATTGCCCCAGTCACTGAATCAATCCACCTCCCAGAGGGCCTTCCCCTCCTGCGCCTGCCCTCCACCCTCCCAAGCATATCCTCCTCCAAGGACCTGTCCCTCCTTACAACATGACCAGAGTATGTCAGACGAAGTCTCAGAATCCTTGCCTCCAAGCAGCAGCCCGGTTTAACCCTCTCCAGGATGAATCTGTTTGTTTTCTTAGCAGTCCTCAGCTCTTCTCCAACACCAAAGCTCAAAAGCATTAATTCTCCTTCGATCCTCCCTAGTCATTGTCCAGCTCTCTGACACATAACAAGTGATTGCAAAGACCATGGCCTGTACCAGAAGCACCTTAGTCTCCAGAGACACACCGTTGCTCTTCAGTACTTTAGAGAGGTCCCTAACAGCTGACTTTCCCATCGCAATACGTCCTTTAATTTCCTGGCTGCCGGTGCCAACAGTGTTGATTGTGGAGCCAAGCAGACTAAATCTGTGAACAATCTCAATCTTTTCACCATCCATCCTGATGCTGCCAACTGGTCCAGTGGTGAGAATCTTTGTCTTCTTGACATTGAGCCTCAATCCATATTCAATCCAGGGACTGAAAGCTGCAGTCCCTGACCCTCAGCAGCAAGCGCTTCAGGTCCTCCTCAGTTTCAGCAAGCAGACCACCAACTTCTCATATGCAAGTTCAAGCTGAAGAAAATTAAACCAGATCCACAGGAACCAAAATATAACATTGAGTCTATCCCACCTGAATTTCAGAACCATCTCAAGAACAGGTTTGAGGCCTTGAACACAGATGAGCGAAGACCAGATGAGTTGTGGGAGGATATCAAGGATATCATCCAAGAAAAGTGCAAACGTTCACTACAAAGACAGAAGAGGAAGAAAAGACCAAAATGGATGTCAGAAAAAACTCTGAAGAGTGCACTGGAGCACAGAGAAGTCAAAGCACAAGGAAGATTTCAAGATATTAAAGAGCTGAACAGAAGATTTCAAAAGGCAGCGAGGGATGACAAAGTAAAATATTACAATGAAATGTGCAAGGAGTTGGAGTCAGAAAACCAAAAGGGTCGAACTCGCTCAGCATTTCTTTTTTTTTTTTAGCATTCCCAAGGAGTTTAATCAGTTAGGTCATTGGAGAGAACACAGTAATAACATAAAAGCTTTATTCTTTTATTTCTTTTAAATTTAAAGAAACTTTGATTATAATTTGTTAAAAAGGTTTTTTCCAAACACTCAAAACATAATATGGGAATGACATCTTTTCCCCCCTCACTCAAAATCATGACGTCCATAGAATATATCCTTGTTGACCGGTAAGAAGTTACACTTACTTAACCTGGTATCTGCTATACCTCAGGCATTAAACCTACCCAAACACTCATGGTTCAATTCCACAAAGGTGAGCGAATCTATTCTCTCAGGAGTAACATTTTCAAATATAAAAGACTTCCTCTACAAGCAAAGAGTTTCTAAAGTATATAAATTACACTCACAGGACCTGATTGAAAGGCTGAGGAGATTTCACTTTAGAATGCACACTCACACACACACATACACACACACAGGAGCAAACGCTTCCATGCAGACGCCACTACTCTAGGTTACATTACACAGCACACTGCAGGATTGTACTTCTACTAAGTAAGAACCAAGCCGGTCCTGGGGGACACTGGGAGTGGAAGGTGTCTGCATTAGAGCAGTCTTAACTGCATCCCCCAGAACCTCCTGTCCGTCTCCAGCCCAATGCCCGTGACCACTCTCAGAAAGACAGGATGGTCTTGTGGATGATCTCCACAGCCTCCAGGATCTCGTCCTCCTTGATCACCAGTGGAGGCGCCAGCCGGATGATAAGCACTGTGGGTCGGCTTGGCCAGAAGTCCATTGTCTCGAAGCTGGAGACACACCTTCCAAGCATCGTAATCTTTGGTTTCTTTAATGACGATGGCATTCAGTAACCCTTTTCCTCGGACAGCAGTAACCACATCAGAAGGCAGTTTCATGAGTTCACGTCTCAAGAGGACACCCATTCTGCACGCGTTTTCAGTCAGATTCTCCTCCTCCAAGACCTCAAGGGCTGCGATGGCCACGCGGCAGCCAAGGGGGTTCCTGCCGTAGGTGGAGCCGTGCTCCCCGGGTTTGATGGGGAGCATGACCTCATCGTCACACAGCACGGCGGAGACAGGGTACAAGCCCCCGGAGAGGGCCTTGCCAAGCAGAATCACATCCAGCCTCACATCTTCATAATCGACAGCCAGCCACCGGCCAGTTCTGGCCAAGCCCGTCTGGACTTCATCAGCGATGAAGAGAACCTGATGCTGGGTGCAGATTTCCCGCACGCCCTGGAGGTAGCCCAGGTCCATGATGATGACGCCGGCTTCACCCTGGATGGGCTCCACCATGAATGCGGCCACATTGGGGTCCTGGAGAGCGCGCTCGAGGGCAGGCAGGTCATTGTAGGGAATGATTTCAAAACCCGGCATGAAGGGTCTGAATCCATCATAGCTGGTTGGGTCTGTAGAACTGGAGATGGCAGACATTGTTCTACCCCAGAAGTTTCCAGCTGCAAAAATGATCTTCGCTTTGTACTTGGGCATGCCCTTGACTGTGTAAGCCCATTTCCGGGCGAGTTTGCAGGCTGTCTCTCTGGCCTCCATGCCTGTGTTCGTGGGCAGCACTTTGTGGTAATTGAAAAGCTTAGTGATGTACTCTTCATATTCTCCAAGCACATTATTGTAGAAAGCCCTGGAGGTTAAGGTCAGCTTCTCTGCCTGCTGCTTCATGGCATCTACGATATTCGGGTGGCAGTGACTCTGGTTGACAGCACTGTAAGCGCTCAGGATTAAAGTACTTCCTTCCTTCCACATCCCAGACGTAAATCCCTTTTCCTTTCTCCAGGGCTACAGGCAGAGGGTGGTAGTTGTGTGCCCCATACCTAGATTCCCGTTCAAAAATGTAGTCAGAGGATGGAGGGCCTTGGACTGTTTTTTTGGTGGCAACAGAAACAGCAGAAGGCGCTGAAGAATGAAGCCCCCTCCGAAGCAGAGACATGGTCTGTGATTGGGCCACTTTGGTAAGCATCATGTCTGTCAAGGAGCAAGGCTACCGAGCTTTCTTCCCACGGTTCAGGCTTGAGTAAGAATTTTGAACTTGGGATTCAAGGCCCAACTTCAGAGGATCCAGCAGCTCTTGACCGGTGGTAGGGAGTCTGCACCAGGGTGTCCACTGAGCTGCTCAGCATTTCTTAAGCTCAAGGAACTGAAGAACAAATTCAAACCTCAAGTTGCTATAATCAAGGATGCTTTAGGCAGAGTATTAAATGATCTAGGAAGTATCAAAAGATGGAAAGAATAAATATAATGAGTCATTGTATTGAAAGGAATTAGGAGAAACATAAGAATTTCATGAAACAACATATGAGCAAGAAATAGCAAAAAATAAGGCCCCAGGAATAGATGGTATACCAATTGACATATTTCAGCTAACAGATGCTGCCCTGGACGTGCTCACCAAGTTGTGT
>NW_006399905.1:7397000-7399465 GCF_000299155.1 Elephantulus edwardii | reverse complement strand
CTTCACTATTCCCAACTTTTGCATTCCAGTCACCCATTATTATCAATGCATCTTGATTGCATGTTCGATCTATCTCCGACTGTAAAAGTTGGTAGAAACCAATTAAACATTTTATAAAACACACACGCACAAAGCTGTTGATGGGGATTAGGTTTGTTTCTGATAGGTGTTTAGCTATCACAAGGAAATTGTCCATGAACATAAATATACAACATAACTTTACAAGTCATTTGTAAGTATAGAACATACATTTACACCTATGTATATATGGTTAAGTTTATAAGTTGTTCATCCACATTTCTCTTGGGTGAGTATTAAAAGCTTATGCTATAAGCAAACCAATATAATTTTTTTAAGAAAGCTTACATTGCAAAACTTTTTATTTAAAATTACACAAGACCACCAAAAAATGTCTCAGTGCGGTCAGACCAGAATCAACTCATAGCTGGCCCACCTTTGGGTTTCAAAGACTGTAACTTGCTCATCTTTATCCCTCAGAGCTTCTGGTAAATTTTTTAACCACCATGGAGTTGTGATCTTTGGGATAGTTGCACAACTCCTATGGACTTATGCCACTGGGGCTCCTTCTTATGACCATAAGTTAGGGTAATATCATTTTTATCCCGATGATAGGGAAATTTTGTAGAGAAAATAAAGCAGATCTTTAAATATCATGCAGCTTTGCTGGTTTACTAAAGAAATAATTTTTCATAGGAGACATCTCACTCCCTGATTTCAAATCCTACTACACTGCCATTGTGGTCAATTACAGACACATAGATCAATGGCATAGAATTGAGAACCCAGAAATCAGCCCATCTATCTATGGTCAACTTATTTATTACAAGGAGATGGAATCCCCACAGTTAATTGGGGAAATGATAGCCTTTTTAACAAATGGTGTTGGCAGAATTGGAAAACTATCTGTAAAACTCTCAAGCAAGATCCACACCTCACTCCATGCACAAAAACCAACTCAAAGTGGATCAAGGACCTGGGACTAAAACCAAGGACTATAAACTTCATTAGAGAAAAGCTTGGAAGAACGCTAGAAGCCGTAATCCACAATATAAACAGTCTTCCAAGCATCCTGAAAAAACTACAACCAAGAGAGGGTAAAATAGATGAATGGGATCTTCTAAGAATCAAATCCCTATGCACATCCAAAAGCTTCTCCAACAGGGTAAAAAGGGAAGCCACAGACTGGGGAAAAATATTTGGTTATGACATGTCTGATAGGGGACTTACAACAAGATAAAGGTAAACAACCTAATTGAAAAATGGGCACAGGATATGAACAAACACTTCACAAAAAAATACATGAAGAAATGTTCAAAATCCATAGCTCTAAGAGAGATGCAAATCAAAACAACTATGAGATGCTATCTCATCCCAGTAAGAATAGCAAAATTTAACAGAACAGCAAACAGCAAATACTGGTGAGGTTGCAGAGAAACTGGAACCCTTATTCATTGTTGATGGGAGTGTAAAACGGCGCGACCACTATGGAAGGCAGTATGGCGCTTTCTCAGAAAGTTGGAAATAGAAATAGCATTTGACCCAGCAATTCCACTACTGGGAATACACCCTAAAAAAGCCAGAGCTGCCACCCAAGCAGATATATGCACACCCATATGTTTATTGCAGCTTTGTTCACAACAGCAAAGAGTTGGAAACAACCCATGTGCCCGTCAACAAACAATGGATAGAGAAGCTGTGTTATAGTCACACAATGGAAATTGGGAAAAACAAGGAACTCATGAAATACTATACAAAATGGGTGACCCTGGAGGACATTATGCTGAGTGAAGTATCTCGGTCACAAAAGGACAAATATTGCATAGTGCTATTGTTGTAAAGCAGGACTGACATCGGGGTTGGGGGGAAACTAAGAGGGGATAAATAATGTACACTGCATTGAAACAGATGAGGGAGATAACTGTTTAGGAGGAATATATGATTAGTTATTATTGTCATGACAAGAGTCCAAAATGAAAGCTGAATAGTGGGGCTTGGGGGGATTGTATAACAATGAAAGAATTTTTCTTTTTTTAACTTTTCAGAGAGAAAAGCAAACTAGAGGGGGAGCAGGGAGGAAAGTGCAACAATGAATGAATAGAAATCCAAACCTTCTGTAAACTTTCATAAAAAATTAATTTTTCTTCAAAAGATTTGATAAGAGATATTTGAATGATACTTTATAGTCTCGCAAATTATTTTCTTTTCTTCTCCCCTCAGCTCGGGGAGGCAGAAAGGGGAATAATATTGCCATACCGGATTCCTATCAAGGAAACTGAGATGCACAGGAGTTGAGACTTGCTCAGATCGCACAGGAACGAGTGGTGCTGATGGGAGGACAGCACATCGGGTTGTTGTTTGTTGTTATGTGCCATCGAGTCGCTTGTGACTCATAGCGACCCTATGTACAACAGCCCTAAACTCTGCTCTGTCCTGGGCCAATCGCA
>NW_006399905.1:7390935-7396900 GCF_000299155.1 Elephantulus edwardii | reverse complement strand
TGCCCTGGACGTGCTCACCAAGTTGTGTCAAGAAATCTGGAGAACAACCACTTGGCCAACTGACTGGAAGAGATTTGTATTTGTCCCCGTTCCAAAGAAAGGTGACCCAACAGAGTGTGGAAACTGTAGAACAATATCATTGATTTCGCATGCAAGCAAGATTCTGCTGAAGATTATCCAAAAACGACTGGAACAACACATCAGCAGAGAATTGCCAGAAGTCCAGGCTGGGTTTAGAAGGGGTCGTGGTACTAAGGATATTGTAGCTAATGTTAGATGGATCTTGCCTGAAAGCAGGGAGTACCAGAGGAATGTCTATCTGTGTTTCATTGATTATGCAAAGGCGTTTGACTGTGTGGACCATAACACACTGTGGCTGACTCTGAGAAGAATGGGAATCACAGAACACTTGATCATACTAATGCGAAACTTTACTTGAACCAAGAAGCAGTCGTCAGAACAGAGCAAGGAAACACTGCATGGTTCAAAATTGGGAAGGGTGTACACCAGGGATGTGTCCTGTCTCCATACCTTTTCAACCTGTATGTAGAACAGATCGACCGGAAGACTGGGCTCTATGAGGAGAAATGCAGCTAATCAAAAGGTTAGCTATTCAAATCCACCAGCCAAATGCAGGGGAAAGAAGAACCTTCTGTTCTCATTAAGATTCACAGCTTTAGATTAGAACCCAATCATCCTATACTTTAAATGCATCCTATTTTGATATGTAGTGTGTTCATAATCATTGATTTTTAAGCAAGTCTGTTCTATTACCTGCATTACTCAAAAGTTATTTGATAGAAAGGCTTTTCATTTTCAAGTCATAGGGCCCTTTTAAAACATTAACTTCTAGTTTTCTTACACCATGATGTAGAGTCTTTGACATTACATGTTTGCATTTTTTTAACTTAACACATGATTTCTTTATGATCTAAGGGTGTTCTGGTGGCTTAGAGATCAGGAGTTGTGCTGCCTACTCAAAGGCATACAGTCAAAATCACCCAGCTGCTCCTCAGGAGAAGGATGGGTGATCTCTTCCCATGTGATTTATAGCCTCTGAGAACCCGCTAGAGGATCAGTTGTGAGTGGGTTCTGGCTCAAGGCACATTAACAACAACGATGTGTATTTCAATTCTGTGTCCACTCAACTGCTCCTTGGAGGCAGGGAGACTCTGTCTCACATATTTTGGGCATGTAGCCAGGAGGCATTAGTCTTTGGAGAAGGATATCATGCTTGGAGGGATAGTGCAAGAGAGGAAGACCCTGAATGAGATGCATTGACACAGTAACTGGGATAATGAGCGTAGATGTGTCTGAAACAATGAGACTGGCTCAGGATAGAGAAGGCTTCAGAGCTGTTGTGCAAATACATTTGTAGTCAGTTTGACTCATGGTGCCCCCGGGTTGCTATGAGTTGTAGTCAACTCAACAGCACATAAAAACAACAATCTTTACAATTGTTGTTATTGTTGTTGTTGTGTACTGTCAAGCTAGAACCAACCCATAGCTCACCCTCCAGTGAGTTTTCAGAAATGGTAAATCACACAGACGGAGATTGTCTTTCTTCCACAGAGCAGCTGGTGAATTCAGACTACTATCTTAGCTCTGGCAGCACAAATCCTTGAAAAAATCTTCTGCCAGGAACCTCTCCAGGGTACTAAGAAGCATCGATGTCAGTTTAGAGACTAAGGTGCACCTAATCCATGCCATGCTCTTTGCAGTTAACTGCTATGTATCAGAGAGCTGGACAGTGAGTAAGGATGACAGGAGACAAATTGATGCTTTTGAGTTGTGCTGCTAGAGAAGGGTCTTGGGCATACCATGGACCACAAAGACAACAAATAGGTCTGTCCTGGAGAGGATGAAACCAAGTTTCTCCTTGGAGGCTAGGATCTTGACGTTCCATGTCACATACTTTGGGCATGTAGCCAGGGGGGAATCGGTCCTTGGAGAAGGACATCATGCTCTGAAGGTTAGAGGGACAGCACATGAGAGGAAGACCCCAGATGAAGTGAATTGACACAGTAACTGGGGCAATGAGGGTAGGTATGTTGAAGTTAGTGAGACTAGCTCAGGATAGGACAGGCTTCAGAGCTGTTGTACATAAGGTCACTAAGTGTGGCTGACTTGATAGCACATAACAACAAGAAGAAGAAGCCACCAGAGCTCCCTAATCAGTTACATTAGTCCATGGAAAACAAAATTTGTACTCATGATTGTGTAAAAAACTCTGCTTTAAAGAAAAATTATTAAGTTTGGAAAATATTTGCAGTGTTGGACACAAGCTGGCGGATCACTATGGGTCCCCACTGATTCACTGGGTTTGGTTTTCTGTTTTTCAGGTTATGAAGTAGATTTCCAGTTCTTTCTATAACAGCATTGCTAGATGAATTCAAGCTGCCAGCCTCTCCCTCTCTCACTCCCTCTCATTGTCCTTTTTTCTGATCCAACTTTTAGCTCCTTTGAGGTTTCCAAGGCCATAAATCACACAGAGGTGATGGCCTGTCTTTCTCCCTCATGCCCACTGGTGGGTTCGAACTCCCAGAGAGGTGTGGCTGTTGAGTTAGCGGTGCACCTCTCCATAGAAATCACCAAACTGTCCAGGAACCTTTGGTGGCACTTCCCTGTAATACCTAAGAAATAAAATTGTGATCTCTTCCAGTGTGTCAGGGAGCCACTGGTGACGTGGATGGGGCACAGATCGTCTTTAAAGAAGTGCAGAAACTCTTCAAAAGGAAAAACAACCAGATCGAGCAGTTCTCAGTGAAGAAGGTATGTTGAAGCCCCTTGCTCTGGCGTGTGATTTCAAATGGGCATTTGTAACCCACATCGCCTTGGATAGATTTTAGACGATCATGGTCAAGGCTGGAATTTCCTTCCTTTTAAATCTGAGAATTTACTCCCATAATCACAGTACTTCTCCTGTGAGTGGAAAGTGTTCATTTTGCTGGAAATAATTAAAACAGATGCTACTTCTTCGTCTTCTTTTGAAGTGCATAGAGACATTCTGACTCGGCAAAGTTAATGAGCGGACCTAGAGAGGGAACGTGAAATAGTTTGGGAAGAATACAGATGGACACAGCATACTGTGAGATGCACACGGCCTCAAGCTTAGGAGAGCGAACAAGGTTTCTTTGGATTTCACGGAAAAACAAAAATGTGCATCAAATATACCAGCAAAGAGCCAGAGGAACAATGTCCCTAATTTGTTCTTTAGTTGTCAAAGTCAAATTTAGCTGAATTGCCTTGGGTTACATACATTTGACCTTATCTTGATTTTGTAAGTTTTTATTTAGAAATTTTCTTATGTTACAATTAGGGAGCTCTGATGGCCTAGGAGTAAGAAGCTGTGCTTCCAATCCAGAGGTTTGTAGTTCGGACCCACTAGCTTCTCCACATGTGAAAGATGGGCATTCTCCTCCTATGTGATGTATTGCCTCTGAAAACCTGCCAGAGAGGGTCGGTCAGCTGTGGGTCATTTCATACTTGACGGCACTTAACAACATTGATTAGGTTATGATGTGGAATGCCACTAAGAGCTTTGGGACTAATTGGAAAGTTAAAAAGTCAATGAAACTGTCTCTGAAAGGCATCCTCACAGTAGACCAACTGAGTAATAATGCTTATTACTCAGCTTCTACAAATTCTATAGATTTAGACTAAGTTGCATCCAGTTTCCAATGTATATATGTATATATGTATATGTATATATGTATATACACACACGTACACATTATATATACACACACACACCTCCAACCTGTTGCAAATTGGAAAGTAAAATTCTAAAATAAGAGAAATTTTTCGGTTTTTGCTTTGTAAAGGAGCAACTCCAATTGAAAAAGACTGAAATGTTACCCAGACCTGCACCTTCTTGATTGTCTTTGAATCTGTGGTTGCAGGTACTGTGTCATCTGGATTTCTCTTGGCTTCAGTGGCCCCTCACTTCTACAAGCATGATAGATACCCTTCTCCCGTGGTTACTTCCTCCTGATGCCTCATCCAGAATGAACTAGTTCAAGTCTTAGATTGGATTCTTTGGTCCACAAGGTTTTCCTTGGCTAATATTTTTATTTGACTGCCCAGTCTTTCTTCCTGTTCCACCTTAGTCCCAAAGTGCCTGTTACCACAGGTGAGCTTGCTGGTATTTGAAATGCTGGGGACATTGTCTCCAGCATCCCAGCAACATGCACGCAACCACAGTGACAAACTGACAGCGTGGTGGTGGGAGAGGAACTGTTTCAGCAAACGTGAATGTGCTTTTTTTTTTTCTTTTCCCGATGTCTCCAAGTGTATTTTCTTGGAATCTGGTTGAGAAAAATGTGGCCTAATTGTTCTGACTCCTCGTAGGCAGAGAGATTTCGGAAACAGACGCCAACCCAAGTGCTGTGTGTGCTGGCATCCATTGAGGTGTTATACTTGTGGAAAGCCCTCCCGAACTGTTCCTTTCCCAACCTGCAGAGGATGAGTCAAGGTAAGAGAAGAATCAGCTACCTACACTGAGCTTGTCTTTGACATTGCTTTCTTCTGTTTCCTATTAATATTATCTGATGCAGGCTACCTCTAGCTATACCACAAAACTATCGTTCTTCAATAAATGGTAGAGTGTCTAAGAATATGCAGTTACTTAGATGTTGGGAATAGGGGACATTGAGTTACCCAGATGTTTCTGCATCATTAGGAATGGATGGTAATGCACACTTATTATGGGTGTCATTAATTCTGTATCCATAGAGGTTGCTAGAACCATATACTTTCCCCCTAATTACAGATGTATAAATAAAGCATAGTATCTTCACCATTATCAGTATATAGAATATTTTCATCATCACTCAAATGTTTCTTGTGCTTGTTCTGAGACAATTCCCATTATTCCACGCCTTCTGATCTGTTCTGATCTTCATAGATAGTCTTGCTTGTTCTTGAACTTCCTATGAATGGAAACAGACCATGTATATGTCTTTGATACTGATTTTACTTGCTCCATGTTGCAGCCTGTATTACTAGGCAGTTCTTTTGACTTGAGAGTAATATTTCAGTATATGGCTATTTAAAAATTAAAAATTGTTGCTGTCAAGTCATTCCATCTCAAAATGATCCCATGCATTACAGAATTGACCTGCTCCTTTGGGTTTTCTTAAATGTGATCTTTATAAAAACAGATTGTCAGGCCTTTTTCCTCACTGGTTCAAGTTATCCACTGTTAGGTTAGTAGCTAAATGCTGTTAGGGCTACCCAAGTTATAACATAATAGTGTTAGATACTTCACAAATTGTTGTTCAACAAAAATCTCTGTTGAATTTGGTGGGTGGAGGAAGGGTGTGAAGGAAATGGGAAGGACTTGGCAGGGACCTGAAAAGACAGGGTAATGATGGGCAATTATGTGTATTACATTGGAGCAAATGAGGGAGAGAACTGTTTAGAAGGAATATATGAATGGGTATTCTTGTCATTACAGAATTCTAGAGTGAAGATTGCACAGTGAAGTGGACTTGGGGGGAGGGATTGCATAACAATAGTTTTTATTTTTGAGGAGAGGAGTGAATTGGGGGGCAGGGAAAGAAGTGCAATGATGAATGACTGGGGGAAAAACATAATTCATGGGAATGATTGTATGAAACACAATGTGAATGAAGAGTTGTATGAAACACAATGTATACGAACTTTGTAAGCAGAGCAATATAAAATTTAAATAAGGGGAGAAGAGAATGGAAAAAAGGAGAAGAGTTGAAAACACTAGGAGGTTAGTGGGCAGGTAGAGAGCTAAAGAAATAGAAATTTAATGGGGACTTGAAAAAAAGGGGAGTAATAATAGGTATAGATCAATAGTAATATAAAATAAAATGTATCTGAGTTATTATATGAAACACAATGTTGTTGTTGTTGTTGTTGTTATGTGCCGTCGAGTCATTTCCGACTCATAGCGACCCTATGCACAACAGCCCTAAACCCTGCTCTATCCTGC
>NW_006399905.1:7370422-7385732 GCF_000299155.1 Elephantulus edwardii | reverse complement strand
TGTTTGTTTTCCTAGCAGTCCATGGCATTCTCAATACTCTTCTCCAGCACCACAGCTCAAAGGCATCAATTCTCCTTCTATCCTCCTTGGTCATTGTCCAGCTCTCTGCTGCATAACAAGTGATTGCGAAGACCATGGCCTGTATCAGACGCACCTTAGTCTCCAGGGAGATACCATTGCTCTTCAGTACTTTGAAGAGGTCCCTAACAGCGGACTTACCCATGGCAATGTGCCTTTTAATTTCCTGGCTGCTGGTGCCAAGACTGTTGACTGTGGAGCCAAGCAAACTAAAGCTGGGTACAATCTCAATCTCTTCACCATCCATTCTGATGCTGCCAATTGGTCCAGTGGTGAAAATCTTTGTCTTCTTGACATTGAGCCTCAATCCATATTGTAGGCTACAGTCCTTGACCCTCTGCAGCAGGTGCTTCAGGTCCTCTTCATTTTCAGCAAGCAGGGTTGTGTCATCTGCATAATGCAGATTGTTGATAAGTCGTCCACCAATCTTGACCCCACATTTCTCCTCGAGTAGGGTAGCCAGGTTTAAGTTCTCCACAGAGCAGCGCTTCTGGGGCTGTGGAGATACTCAGGCATTGCAGCTAGGAGCATTATTACATGATGAGCTGGCCAGATTAAAATGAAATCACATGCATGCAGGACAGTGGCCACATAGGAGGTCATTATCTTCAAAAATACATTTTTATTCACATATATGTGCCCACCCTTTATCAAAAGAAAATGTCCAGTCACTGGAAAAGTGTGCTCAGCAGATATTGATTGTCCAGGAAGGATGTTATGGTAGTGGTGATAGGATTTCATGATAAATAAATTTAAAAGTTCTGCTGTGGACAGTTTTTTGAGAGAGAGAGAGAGATTAGTATACTAGCCTTATTCCAAAAATGACATACATGTCATCTTTTACTAGTTTCTGTATGGTCACACTTGGTTTTGACTAAATCTGGTATTATCCATTGAATCATTTCCTGTTACCAACTTTCCTGCAGAGATTTCCATAAACAAGGACACCAGCCTCAAAGGTTAGAAGTTAACCAATGTTGACGTTCCAGAAATCAAAGCAGTTCAACCCCAAAGGGATTATGTGCAGTGATCTAAAAAGGGGATTAATGTCTAACCTTCACAAGGAGACTGCTTGAAACAAACTTTTCTTGGGATTTATAAGCTCTGCTATGATCACTGAACAAAACACTTCTACTTTGTATAATTTTAAAACCATCCTAAGTTATTGAAACAATTATAGGCTATCTTCCAGTGTCAACTGAGAAGAAGTAGACATGATTGTAAGTGTCGTTTGAACATATATTCACAGAATCATGTATTTAGAGATAGCTGAAATATAAATCATACCTCCAAAAGCTCGAACTCATTGCTATAAAGTCAGATTGACTTCTAGCTCTACCACCAGCATATTTTCAGAGGCTGTAAATCACACAGGAGGATATTACCCACTTTTCTCTCGAAGAGTGGTGGATTCAAATTGCCAGAGGGACAAGACATTTGGATTAGCAGTGAAACTCCCTACAGACTCTGCTGTCTCTGGAGTTTCTCCTCAAAATGGAGGCTACTTTAATGATACTAGTGGAGGAAGCTTTCAGTCAGTGAAGAACCTTCAGTTGATGATACGGCAAGACTTGCACCACCAGAGTTCCCTGAAAGACAAGTACAGGCGAGAAATAGACAAACTTGTCAGGCCCAGAGTGATTATTGTTTAACTGAGACTTGACAAACCATTATCTGAACCCCTTTCTAGGTATCAAAAAACAAAGGTGTTAAAAAAGAGAGGGAGGCATGTTCTGCAGTGAATGGGAGATAATTGTATAACTTTTTAAATGCTAATCCAATCTGAGCTCATTCATTAGGTTTCATCACTCAGTATTAAGCAGTAATGATCTAAATTGACACAGGCGTACTGAGAACAGTGGGATCTTCATTAGTTCCAGAAAGAAGTTGATGTTGTTGTGGACCCAGTGCATTTATTGAACGCATCGCATGACACCGTTAGCCTTTTTCAGAGTACCCGTTTAACACTCTTTTCCATCAAAGCTGGTTAGGTTCATCCTTGTGGTTTCACTGTCTCCCCCCACCTGCTCACTCCGCTCTGCCGCATTCTTCCTCTGCATTTTGAAGATGTTCTCTCTGTTCTCAGCACAGCAACCAGAGTTACCAAGGTTAAGCCGTACCATGTCAGCATATTTTTCAGAACCATCTGATGGTTGCTGAGTTCACTCACAGAGCCTCCATCCGTTTAGTGGCCTGCAGTACCCTACAGCCTTGAATCCCCCCACACCCTGTACTGCTCTCCCCGACTCACTGCACTCCAGCCTCACCCCTCCTTGCTGCTCTTGAACACCTCAGGCATGTGCTGGCCTTAGTACTTGGTACTTACATGCTCTGCCCCAGAGCAGTCATCGCTCATGGCTTGTTCATGCCTTCTCTCCAGAGCTTTACTCAACTGTTACTCAAACGTCATCTTTGCAGTAAAGGTTCACCCATCTCTTCAGCACATTCCCATTCCTGGCTTTATTTTTCACCTTAGCAGAGTCGTACTTACTTACATTTCACCTGTTCACCTTTTCACTAACTCCCTTTCTGCCAAACCTAAGATTCCTAAGAGCAGAAATGTTTGCCTGAGTTTCACACTTCTTATTCCAGCCACCTATAATCAATGCACTACTGTCTACTAAAAGCCTAATACACAGTAGGTGCTCAGTTAAATCCTGAATGAACAAATTATTACATTAAATGATGCCTTGCCTTTCCTTAACTCTGATGCCTACAGTCTTTTGACTTCTTTTTTTATAGGGGGACATTCCCTGCTTGAACTCTGAGGGAAACACGTGCCTCTGTAGGATCAGAATTTATTCTTCTTCAGATGTATTTCTTCATTAATCTTCCTACTCAACTCTTACAGTTTACTTGTTTATGTAACTGTGAGAAGTCTGTGTGTACATATACATGTGTACATGTATGTACATACATATGCAGAAGGACACATGCATGAACATACAAATGCAACCATATGAAATCTCAAATTCCTTATTGACTCATGCAATGATTATATCACGACACATGCAGCCTTCTAGACACAGAATGTTCAGGTTGATCCCTCAGTGACCAGGGCAGTGCCTCAGACCAGGTCAAGGTGCCACTTGCATGTTTTCTGAATTGAATGTAAAACAATTTTTAGTCTTTCTGGCTCTTTTTAAAATTTTTTTTTATTCATTCTAATGAAAATTTACAGAGACTTTGGATTTCCATTCATTCATTTTTGCACTTTTTCTCTGGCTCTTTAAAAATCTGATTCCATAGCTCTTTCTTTGACTGAGGATACTCATTGGGGAATAAGGGATACCCCCTGAGTTTCAGCGAGATGGATTGAGACGGTGACTGCTGCAGTGGTCTCGAGTACGTGAGAAATGATGAAGATGGCATGCGATAGGACAGATTCAGCTCTGTTGTTCATAGGGTCATAGAGTCGAACTCAACACGATGGCACCGAACAACAGCTCACAACCCGAGTTGCCAGGACAGAAACACAGACTGACTAAATTAGCTAAACAATGAAGTCTTTTCTTGACTGCTCATGACAGTGAACATATTACGTGAATATATTTCCTTCCTGCTGTTCTCACTCTTCTTTTTCAGCTTGCCATGAAGTGGATGATTCATCGGTTGTCGGATTAAAGTATTTGCTTCTTGGTGCCATACACAAATGTCTAGGAAACTCCGAAGATGCTGTTCAGGTAAATGGTCCATCTGGTTGTCATGACAAAAGAAAATAAATTGGACACCTATGTATGCACTTATGAGTAAGAAGAATGAGAAAGTGTTCAGCAAAAGAAAGCCTCCCACTGCAGTGCCAGCGTTACCCTCTTTGATTACTGTCATTTCTCAGTTGCTGAAAGCTGGTAGAAGCTTGAATGCAACTTCAGATTCTTAGCACAGATTTTTGCAAATGTGTGAAAGTCTCAACTGGAGAGGGGAGATGAGAAGGCAGATCATTTTGAAGGGTGGACTTGGAACTTCATAGCTAAAGAAATAATCATGGATGTTCATGGTTTTCTCTCTGCTCTGCACCGTCCTCACCGGTTGGAGCTACCCTGTCAGTCCCTCTCACTGAGGGTCTTACTGCCCCTCTAATTCACCGAGTATGATGTCTTTCTGCACAAATTGCTCCAAAGGGTGTGAAACCAAGTCTCGCTATCTTCACTTCTAAGTGCTATCAGCTTTGTTAATTCCCTGGCAGTTCATGGTCTATTCCATATTCTCCACCATCACCGTAATTTAAAGGTATCAATGCTTCTCTGGTCTTCTTAATTCACTGCCCACCCTCTGCTTGTATGTGAGGCAGTTGAAAATACCATGACCTGAATCAAGTCTACTTTAGACCTCAAGGTGATATCTTTGCTCTTTAACACTCTGAAGAGATCAGTTGCTGCAGAGTTGCCTAAGGCAATATGTCGTTTTTGAAGTCCTTGGTGATGTTGATGTTTTCTTTATTTATCAGGGTTTTGGTGTTTTTGTGGTTTTTTTTTGCTGGTTCAGTTGTTTGGATTGTGGAGAATTTTTGCTCTCTTAAAATTGCCTTTAATCGATACTGAAGGCTTTGTAGTCTTTTATCTTCATTAGTAAATACTTCAGGTCTTCTTCCTTTTCAATAAACACAGTAGCATCATGTGAAAGTCATAGGCTCAAGTTATTCTGTGATATGTTGAATGAATAAGAACCATTCATTATTCTCACAAATAGTTGGAGGCCCATCAGTCCACTGACAAGGTGGCTGCTGCAAGGGGCTCTTGTGTGTCTGGAAGTGTGAGCATGGCGCATTACAGGACTAGGTTCAGATCTTTTGTTCACAGGGTTGCTTTGAATCGAACTTGACTCGATGGCACCTAACAGAAATAGCAACATCATTGGAGACATTTTGTAACTGTTTTTTACTCGTTTGAATTTTTATTGGAAAATTTATGTCCTGTTATTATTTTTAATATTTATAGAAGTTCATATTTTGTAATGGGAATCTTGTAGACTTAAAGCCCTTAAACAGTAATGTACCTGCATTGTAATTTTAAATTAATCTCCCAGTTTGAAGTAAGATAAAGTTATTACCTTGTTCCAAATGGCCAATTTTAGATCACATGTGGACGTACCAGCTAGACACATCATGTTAAGAGATGCTTCTTGGCTTCTTTGTTCTCTGCTTATAATATGAAAATGAGACTTTGAGATGCAGAATCCTCAACAATGATAAAGGAGACTGGTGCATTACCTGGAAAACTAAGTAGCCCCAAACTGATTGGTTAATTAGTACCATACGCTAGAGCAAGCTCACTAGGCAAAGCATATGAAAGACTTCCGAGAATGACAAGACGGGGTACCAGAGATGGATGGGAACTGATGGAATGAAGACAAGAAAGGAGAAAAACTGTCAGAGAATACAGGAAGATGAGTCTTTTTTCTTTCCTGCCTCCTAAAGATGAAATAAGCTCTAAACAAAGTGTGAAAATTCATTCATAGTAGCAACATTTACATTATTTCTTTCTAGTTCTTCCAGCGAGCTGTTAAAGATGAGTTGTGTCGTCAGAATAACTTGTATGTTCAGCCCTATGCTTGCTATGAACTGGGCTGTCTTCTGATAGACAAACCAGAGGTGAGTTCTTAACATAGTTTTTAAGTATTCTTCACCACAGAAGGTGGGTAAATGAGCATGGGTAAAGCATCCTTTATCTAAAATAATTGAATGAAACATGTTATTCTAGAAGAGTTCCAGAGAAGAGAGGATTACTATCTTCTTTTCTTAAAGGAGATTGTTCTCGGGAAGTGAAAGTATAGTTTTTTTAATGGTGATTTATTTGAGAGGAAAAATACCGCCTTTTTAAAGCTGACGTTGAATGACGTGGTGTGGTTTATTCCAAGGACACGGAGTTCATTATGATCATAGCGTGACCATATAGTTTAATATATGACACCAATTAAGTCACTTAACCGTATAGTTCCCCCCCCCCAGTGTCTAAAATGACTTAATGATACTTCCCTTGACAATTTAATAAGCTTGAGAGAGAGATCAAGGATCCGTGGTAGCACAGTGATGAAGTATTCAGATGTTAACTGAAAAGTCAGTGATTAAAACTAGCTTCTAAGCGGACTTTCTGTTAACAGTGAGAGCTTAATACTAGGAAGAGATGTGGCAGTCTGAAAACTTGGCAGGATAGCAGTGGAGTTGGGCTTCTGTTTATCTTGGTAGTGAGATAATTAATGGTAGTGTATGTCATTGCTTTTAAAATTGTAGACTGTGATGCAAATTTGATATTTACAATTGAGACATTAGTTTAAGTTAGTACAATAAGATCACCTTTCAATATTTTGTTTCTTGAATAAGATTCCAATAATGTTTTGTTTTGCACTTTTTTTTTTTAGTACTTTTTTAGGAGCTCATTTTTTATAACATTGCCTTTGTAAAACCCTAGTTTTTCATTACATTGAGCAAAGATTTCCAATGTGACAGCCTAAAGCAATAGAAATATGCCTCTAGCCTCATCCTTAAACATTTACTTTATCTTGCCAAAGATAGGCTTTTAGTTAAAACATTTTTTAATTTGAAAGTCTAATTTTAGCAAAACAGAAGTCATAGTTTTTATGTATGGATTAGAAAGTGCTGTCACTGTATTCTTTATTTTAATGAAGTTTTCACTCTTAATGCTGCCTTAAAATACATATTTACATCTCTAAGTTCACGTAATAGACCTGACCAACTTCTTGGCATATAAACCAAGTCAATGGCCTCACCCATAATACCGTCAAATAACATATAATTTACTGATTTCAAATAAAGCTTTTTTATTACCGTTCATTTAAAGTTACTTGGTAATAATTTTAGACTTATGCAGTTATAACTCTTTTAAGTTGTTGTCTTTTCTAGAATATAATGTAGACTATGAAAAATTACCACATGATATGTGCATATGAGCTGATAAACAACTTTATGTTGAAGATAACAAGGTTCACTGAGCAGTTCATTCACCTCTGCATCCAGCATGCTTGTTTTCATTGGCGTAGCCGACTGCTGGGTTTTTGCCTCTGTGTGTGTGTGTGTGTGTGTGTGTGTGTGTGTGTATTTTTTGAAATTTTTTTTTCTTATGTTCATAGACTGTAGCAAGAGGCAGAACTCTCCTTCTTCAAGCAAAGGTAAAAAATTAAATCAGCCTTTTGTCCATGGCCTTCTTATCCTTTGGGGTGTATGCCCAGGTCTGAATAAAAGGAAATTTTATAAAATTATTGTGCTGATTGGTAATATTTCTGGAAAAGAAGGGTAACTAATTGAATCAGCAAACACTTGGTTTTTAAATGAAGTTACTAAGGCCATAAGAAATTCCTGTTCATTTGTTCACCTTATTTTATAACCCATTCTAGTCTAAAGTGTTTGAATGGGAAAGTTACTTTTTTTTTTATAACTATATTCTTAAATCACCTTTGTAGCTGTTATAATCTACTAGTGTCTCCTCAGGAAAAAGATGCACAGTCTCCTATTATGTGATTTATGAGTTTGGACGCCCAGTGGAGGGTCAGCTATGAGTCTGTTCTGACTTAATGGCAATGGGGAGGGGGCTGCAGAAAGAGAGAAAGAATAATCATTTACATTGTGCATTCATTAAGGCTACTATTCCAGTAATAACATGAGGAAAATATAACAATATTCATGTTCAGATAACATTTAAAAGATGAACACAGAGTTTGTGGTCCGGAGAATAAAAATTTAAAGCACACGCAAAGGCTTCAGGAATGGATTAAGGGCTGTTACTTTGGGGAACCCACAGTTTGGTGGCGTTTGTACTGCAGTGTGCGGGGAAGAGTTGGCTGATAGGTGCCATAAATGCTTGTCTTTGATCTTGCAGGAGGATTTCTCTGGCTACGACTTTGAGAACAGACTGCATGTGCGCATCCACGCTGCTCTGGCCTCTCTGAGGGAATTGGTTCCTCAGTGACCAGCCCCAAGCCTCTGCTTTCCCCCTTCCCGCCCAGGTTCCGCACTTTAAACAGAAGCAGAAGACAAAGCTCTTGTGAAGAAGATAACTTTGCTTCTGAGAACCACCTGTGCCAGAGACACATTTTCCAATTAGGCTGATGTGTTTAAAAAAAAAAAAAACCACAAAAAAACAAAACCACCACTTCTTTTAAACATGTAGCTGAAAAGTAAGAATATTAACAACAATGACAATAAAAACCTGGTGAGAGGGTTAAGTGACCTTGTTCACATATTTTACTTTTGTGATTTATCCTTTTTAAAGTGAAATCAAACTAAACACAACCTGTAATCCTGTAGGAAAATTTACCTTAAGCACATATCTGACTGAACATCATTAATAATATCAAGATATAGCATTTATATTGTGTTTTAAAAAAATAATAAAGCGCCTTCAAGTGTTTTACTTTATCTTCAAAATGTTCCTGTTGAATAACGTAGCACCAGTGTTCTTGGCCCAATTTTACAGAAGATGAAATTCAGGCACAAAACACAGATTGACACACCCAATTAATTATTCCTGTTATCTATAAACAGGATGCAAATTTCCTGAGCCCTGACTGAATATTCTTTCATTGTAAAAATACATATTTTAATAACTCAAAACCCAGTGTTTTCTTTATTCAAAACCAAAATGCTCTTTGGATGAAGTTGTTTCAGGAAAATATTTCTCCCCAGACTGTTTACAAAATGTTTCAAAATGATGCACACTTTCTTTTTTTCCACTTGAAAGTCAACCAAACTGAAGGAAATAGAAGATCATCTTACAATAAAAAAAAGTAAAGCTCTTTTTGCCAATCTATTAAAAACTCTGGTCTAGAAACTAGATATTTAACAAGTACATCTTTTAGGAGTTTCTGTTTATTTGTATAACTATTAACTTTTGGAGATCTTTCACCCAATTACTTGTAAAGGTTATTCTTGAATGAATAGACGTTTTCATGCCTCAGAGTATTTTGTGGTAAATGATTTGCTAAGCTATATGTTGCCAGAGTTTAATAATTTTTCCCTTTGCTCAGGTTATTATATATTATGAAAGGTGTTGAGAGTTATTTTTTTAAATCCCTATTGCTAATTCTTATTGACAGTTTGTTTACCTCCATACCCAGTACTGCACACCTGTGGTTTTGAAGAATCTAAATACCTCAGTCACTTTGAAGACTTTCTGCCATAATTGTATGACTAACTTGGCTCAGTCTCAAGATTAGACTTTTTTTTTAATTGGGCTGAAAGGTATTGTTTTAGATTGTCACTTATTTATTTGGCAGGCCTAATATGATGTTCATATTTCAGTTCCTTTTTTCTGAAATAAAACATGAGAAAAGAATGTAGAATGTTGACCAACTTAATCTAATTTAATAGTATTTTAAAGGAGTAAAAAATTTCTCTGAAAGAAGTCATTTTTTCCTCCTCGACACTGGCTAAACTATCTTCATGTTTCTTCATGCACCTCACTCAGATGTTTGTTCACCTCTCTGACTGACTGCTTTTTGTTAGACTGTCATCTTTCCTGATGTGAATTCTGCATGGCTGCTTGAGTCTAGCCAATGAGAGAGGACTTCTGCTCATATTCCGTGAACGACTATATTCAGAAACCAAGCAAGTGCTCCTCTCTGAAAAAAAACACACACACCTGGTATCTAAAAGTACTGGCTAGCATCTAGACTGGAGGGTGGATGTGACACATCTTCGAAACATGAACGTTTTTGTCTTCTTATCTTTATGCAGTAAAACTGTGAGAGCTAGAATTCAACAGGACTGCCTTATTTTTTCACATCTTGCAAGTTTTCTGCCACTAACAGGGTGAAGTATTACCACTTCTCTGTCATTCTCTGGATCAATGGGAAATATTTTTTCGTTTTCTTTCTCTGACAGATTTCTGATTACACAAGCATCTGCTTTTTCACAGTCTGGATTGTGTACGTGACAAATTTCTTAACTATCTTTGGGGAACAAACTAAATCATGAAGTTCTTACTTCACAGTTTAGCCTTGAAGTGTTCGTTTTAAATATTATGACTCTTACTCATTACCTAACTTAAATACAAAACTGTACTACCCTTTATAATTTAAAAAATTATTTCTTCATTATCTGCTCACACATTACTTTCCTTTCTCCATAGAGGTTCAGGATTTTAAACAAGTTGGTGTTCATCTTGCTTAATCACTTAATTGCATAGACAACCTTGCACCACCATTCACTGATGCCCTTGAATAGTCAGATCAGCCTCTGAAATTTGGTATATATTGTTCGTGTTGCCCATGTACACGTTAACATGGGGTAGAACATGGGGAGTGGGCAGATAAATGATAATTTTAAAGGCTAGCAAAACCAAAAACCATTAAATTATTTCTTCAGAGAGGGTGTGAGGACACCATGCCATTGCTATTAAGTGTCATGGAGCCAACTGCGACTCACAGTGACCCTGTGAACCTTACAAGGGAAGCTTTGCTGTATGCTGCACGGTTCTCAAGATCTCCACTGTGTTCAGGCCCATTGTCAACACTGGGTCAGTCTGCCTTGTCAAGTGCCAGGTGGACTAAAATCTAAGTCCGTTTTGGAGCTGAGTAATTCCTGTCAATATCTGGCTGGTATATTGTGACTTAACTGGCCTGTGAGTTGACTGAGAGCTGCTTGGAATGTTGTTTTGGTGTAATTTTTACCCTTTGCTGATGAAGAAAATAATACTGAAGTTGGAATGTTTATGTCTAAATGTGCTTTTAAAATTTATTGTTTCTACTATTCTTCTCCCTTTCCTATTTTTGGATTCTTAAATGGATCTTCTTATTTCTAAGCATCAAATATATTTTTATATTAGATTCTGCCTATGATGAGAGGAAATTACTAAAATATTTTATGTATTCCAAATACATTTGTATAATTTGACACGCTTGGAGGCATAGTCTAATAGTAATAATGTAAAATGCACCTTACTCATGAATATATTTAAGATTTTACCTCTACTGGGCTAGATATCTTTTTATTTTGTCTCATGAAAGCTATGTCTTTTACTACGTGAAGACTCTTAACTTTCAGAAGTCACAGAAAATAAGATTACTTAATTGTTCTGTATTGCCTATGTCAGTTACTGGTAGGACTTGCAGTTTCTCTGATTTAAAAGACAGTGCATACTCGATTTTTTAAAATACACACAGGTACACTCACACACATCATGTATATTATCTTTGCTGTGTAAACATTTACTGTAGCTTGCTGCCTTACACAAATGGCTTTATAAGATATACAGATCCTGTATAGTATTTCTCCTATTGTTTTGAATCATGGTGATGGTATATTTTATATATTGTTGTTGTTGTGTGCAGCTGATAGTGAGTGCACCTGTGACTAATAGCAACCCTACAAACAACAGCTCTGAAACCTGCCCTGTCCTGAGCTAGTCTCTCTGACTCCAACACACCTACTCCCATGACCCTAGTTACTCTATCAATCCATCTCATCCGAGATCTTCCTCTCCTGCACTGTCCCTCCACCCTTCTGAGCATAATATCCTTCTCCAAGAACCAGTCCCTCCTGGCTGTGTGACCAAAGGATGTGATACGGAGCTTCAGAATCCTAGCCTCCAAGGAGAAACTTGGTTTCACCATCTCTAAGACAGACCTGTTTGTCCTCTTGGCAGTCCAGAGGATGTTTAATACTCCTCTCCAGCACCACTCAAACTCAAAGGCATCATTCTTCTGTCATCCTTCATCATACAAAACAAAATTGCTAAGCCCAGATCATTTAAAGAACATACAAAACACAGTAGGGGGAAAAAAGACTTATAAGCTAGGCATAGGAAATGGGTGGAAGATGAAGTGGGGAGAGGGTAAGAGAATGAAGAGTTGGTCCTTAAAAAAATATGTCCCCTCCATAGTGAAGTGGCCAGACTCACCAAGGGTAGAGTATAACAAAGCTTTCTTTAAAAAAACAGCAAAGAGGCCAAGTTTTAACACCTAATTGATGCTAGTATTAAGCAGCAACAACCCAGGTGACCTGTCAGTTACAGTTAACTTACTCCATAGGCCAGTGGTTCTCAAATTTTTGTGGTATTCATTTTGTGCCCCACTCATAGAGATTCTGATTCAATAGGTTCCAAGCAAAAAGTATCTTTAGCAAGCTCTGTGGATGATGCTAGTAAGTGGCCCAGTGGCTACACCACAATTTGTAAGTATTTAGTAAATCTAGGATTGAACTCAGATTGTGCATCATAGGTTTAGTGGATAGGTCTAGTGGATAAGAACTTGCAATGTCAACTCAAAGGCACCACCTCAAATCCACCACCTGCTCTGTAGAAAAAAAGATGATCATTCTCCTGAGGGATTTACAGCCATGGGGAAAACCTGCTGGACGTTCCACTATAAATTGGTTCTGGCTTGAGTACTTGTGACAATAAATTTGTTTTCTAAAAAAGATGCATGAGCTGAGTTTCACAGGAGAAGACTTGCAGTTAGGGGAAAAAAGATGATTGGAACTGGATCTCAGCCCTGTACTTGATGAGCAAAAGCAGAGAGGTGAGAGATGTGTGGTTTTGGGGGCCAGGCCACTGGAGAATTTAGCAGCGCCATTCCTTGCTGACTGTTGTTGATTGCCTTCTAGTTGAGCATGACTCATAGAGACACTATGAACAAAAGACCTGAAAGCCCTCTACAACTATAGACATTTATCAAAGTTCATAAAGTTTCTGGAGGCATGTTATTTAGGAAGTGGATGCCACTCCTACCTGCAACCTTGCTGACTACGCCACCAGAAAACTAGCATAATCAGATTTTCCTTTAGACTAAGCAGTCAGAGATGGGAAAGCAGTCATGGAGACCTTCTCCACGAACCTTGGCCATTTGCAAACACCAATTTCCCGACGCCCTTTTGCGAGCATGGTGAGGTTCCAGTCTTTTTGTCCCTTTCAGCTTCCCATTGGCCGGGCGGTCGAAGTCCCGCCTTCTCCCGCTGCTGTTACGCGGCTTCCACGAGGTGGGGCTTTGTGACGCACGCCCTGACGTTCCCTGCAGTATAAAAGGCTCCGCTCGGGCGCTTGCTCCTCCAGGAGCCGCCGGCAAGGGGGCAACGAGGAAGCTCGTTAGAGTGTAGCCGGAAAGCAGAAGGTGGGGCGAGTGCGGAGGAAAGGCCCAGCTTTCGGCCCCAAGGGCAGCTCGGTCCTCGCTCACCGCTTCTCCTACGGGTGGGACAGGTGGCGGTCAGTGCCGCAGTGGCCGGGATGATGCCCGAGGGGAAAGGGCCGGGGCCGGCCGCTCGGCGTCTTGATGGCGGAGCTCAGGTGCGGGGAGCCTCGGCCCACCTGCCCTCTGCCTCCTGGTGACCCGACCGAGGGCACGCGAGCCCGACCACGCCCGCTGTCCCACCGTCCCCGCCATCTCCCACTCAGACCAAGCCGAAAGTAGACATAAAACCGGGCCCACAGACCCCTGGGTGTTTGGGGAGTGAGAGGTGAACGACGTCAGAGTTCCCTCTCGCGTCCTCAGCCCCAAGAAACGTCTTTCCACAGTGTCACCCCTGCGGGGTTGGGTAATCAAAAGCGTACAGTTTAGGGAGGACATACGGTTGACTAGGTTTCTACAAGTATTCCTTAAAAGGGGAGTTTTTTAAGAGAATGAAATATTTAGGTAGTTGACACTTTTGAACACAGCCCACTGATGTAGTTCATGCTAGGGAGACTTGCTGGGTAATGCTTATCATATTGGGCTGCTGATCTAAACATACGCAGTTCGAATCCACTGGCTGAGCGTTTTCCTCCCCATAACCCTGGAAACCTCAAGGAGGTGTTCTTTGCGTCAGACACGACTGAACAGTAGGAGTGACTTTGGGGTTTGATTCTAAGGTATCTCTCAACTTGGCCAGGATAGTTCTTTACATGGAGCTACATTGTAGGGTGTCCAGTCCCCCTGCTCTCGGGTTGGTGACTGGCCCGATGCATTCCTGCATTTACAGAGAGGCTCCTGGAGGTGGGGTGTCAGCCCTGAGAATGGAGAATGATTAGGACCCCTGGGGTGGCCACCAGCTTCCTCCAAAGGGGGTAGTTCATTAGCTCTATCATCATAGCTACTGGTAATCCACTTCCAAAAATTATGACCCACCTATTCACAGTAGGGTGAGAAAGTGTGATTAAAAAAAAAATAAGTATCATGATGCTTGACTGTGTGGATCACAACAAACTGTGGCTAACCCTGAGAAGACTGGGAATCCCAGAACACTTGATTGTGCTAATGTGAAACCTATACATGGACCAGGAGTCAGTCGTCAGAACTGAGCAAGGAAACACTGCATGGTTCAAAATTAGGAAGGATGTTTCTATCTCCATATCTTTTCAATCTGTATGCAGAACAGATTATCCGGGAGGCTGGGCTCTATGAGGAGAAATGTGGCATCAGCATTGGTGGAGGACTCATCAACAATCTGCGTTATGCAGATAACAACCCTACTTGCTGAAACTGAGGAGGAGGACCTGAAGCACTTGCTGCAGAAGGTCGGGGACTGCAGCTTTCAATACGGATTGAAGCTCAATATCAAGAAAACAAAGATTCTCAACTCTGGGCCAATTGACAGTATCATGGTAGATGGTGAAGAGATTGTGATTATTCACAGCTTTAGTTTGCTTGGCTCCACAGTTCACACTCTTGGCACCAGCAACCAGGAAGTTAAAAGACGTATTGCAATGGGAAAGTCTGATGTTAGAGACCTCTCTAAAATACTGAAGAGCAACGATGTCAGTCTGGAGACTAAGGTGTGCCTGATATAGGCCATGGTCTTTGCAGTCACTTGCTATGCATCAGAAAGCTGGACAATGACTAGGTATGATAGAAGGAGAATTTATGCCTTTGAACTGTGGTGTTGGAGAAGAGTATTGAATATCCAATGAACAAGTTTGTCCTAGAGACGGTGAAGCCAGGCTGCTCCTTGGAGGCAAGGATTCTGAAGCTTCGTCTTGCCATACTTTAGACATGTTGCAAGGAGGGACCAGTTCTTGGAGAGGGACATCATGCTCGGGAGGTTGGAGGGGCAGTGCAGGAGAGCAAGACCATCTATGAGATGGATTGATTCAGTGACTGGGATAATGGGGGTAGGTGTGTCAGAGACAATAAATTGGCACAAGATAGAGCAGGTTTTTAGGGTTGTTGTACAGAGGGTCACTATGAGTCGCAGGCAGGCGGCTCAATGGCACATAACAACGCTACCACAACAATATATCAAGTTGGAACTGACTCATAGTTTAGCCTCCATCAGCTTTTCAGAGGCAGTTTAATCGCACAGGAGGAGATT
>NW_006399905.1:7368626-7370220 GCF_000299155.1 Elephantulus edwardii | reverse complement strand
ATTTGTATGTCTATATATATTGAGTAGAACATTTTTTATGTGTACATATTACTACTCACGTCCCTTAGGACTTGGACTAGGCAAAACTACTAGCCAAAAAAAAAATCCCACTGTTGTTTTGGGTTTGTTGTTGGTTTTTAAAATAGTTTAATTCAGTTAAGGTCCTATTGAGTAGTCTGGCTATATTTTCACTTAAATGTATTGAGACTCATTATTAATTGTTTTAAACTTAAAATTATAATATCAAAGAGGGTTTTTTTTGGTTAACACATTCCGTTCCTGCCTGCCCGCCATAGCCTTTAAAAAGAAGCTGAGATGTGCTCTTAAATATTCAATACTCTGCTATGACATAGTCGCTGCTTTTTATTAGTGGTTGAACCTTGCCTAATTGGTGTAACTAAACTGTGTCACTAACCCCATGAAACTCATTACTCTGTTCACTGCAGGGATGTTGATGAGGACATGGTTCGTTAGATCACCACCATCCTCTCTATGAGACCTCATGAGAGAAATGTCTCCAGGGCCTCAGTGTCCAGAATAGCTGTGATTCTCCCAAGCAACTGATCCTTTTTTTTTTTTCTCCTTTTTTTAAAATCAGGAAATCGGAATCATTCACCCAACTTTTTCCTAGTTTGTGATGGTGCTTGCTTGGTCTTCAGGAACTCATTTGACACACATCTCTTAAAGTGAATGGGCTCTAACATTATCTGTGGCATCATTCTATTTTTTCTTTTTTTATATTTGTTGTTTTTGTCCAGTGCCATGGAGTCAAATATGACTCATAACGACCCCATGAACAAGAGATCTGACAATCCTTACAATCTCTGACACACGTGAGCTCGTTGCTGTCAAGACACCTCATTAGGGATCTCCCTCTCTTTCGCTTATTCTCCACCTTTCCAAGCATATGTTCCTTTCCAAAGAATCGCCTCTCCTAGCAACGTGTCCAAAAAAATGTGAGACAAGCTTTGCCATCCTTACTTCCAAGGAGCACTCTGGCTGCATTAAGACATCTGTTCATTCTTTTGGAAGTCCATGGGATATTCAGTCCTTTTAGCTGTTCATTAATTTTTATGTAAGGTCATAGGTTTTCTTAAATCATTCCATAGACTGAGACAGAATATAGACTCAATAATATAGTTACTGATGCCCACAGACTAGTAGGGTGACAATCTTTACAACTCTAAGCAGCAGTGCTATATGATTCCCTTGCTATCAAATGAAAAACTGAAAACCAAGCGAAGATGAAGAAAGGGGCGGAAATGGGCAGAGGTTAAGGAAGGACATGAGAAAAAAAATGAGATGAATATGGTGGTGGGTGGTTTGATAACAACCATAAATAACTAGACACAAAATATGTAAAGCTAAAAAGAGTATACTTAGAGCTGAGCAGTGTATCTAAAGGCAAGTTTAGAAAAATGAGGAGAAAAGACTTTTCCTTGTAGAAACGCTACTCTTTCCATATCCATGAAGTTAGAAAGATGTTATTTAGAAATAGATAAATTAGTGGAGTGGACCTGGGGGGAGGAATTATAAAACAATGAAAGAATTTTTCTTTTACTCTTCCAAGAGGGGAGTGTACTGCGGGCGGGGG
>NW_006399905.1:7363260-7364681 GCF_000299155.1 Elephantulus edwardii | reverse complement strand
GGTGCAGTTGGCGCAGGATAGAGCAGGGTTTAGGGCTGTTGTGCATAGGGTCGCTATGAGTCGCAAACGACTCGACGGCACATAACAACAACAACAACAAGGGTGAATCTAAGATAGTTGAGGTTTATAATTTTTATTTGCTAATACATGGTCAAAACTTTTCTATTTGACATGCCTTTTTTAGCAGAGTATTGATGTATTTCTTCCCTATTTATATGTACTTTGCAATTTATATAACACTTTGAAATACATTGTCTTCATTTAATCATTACAAAAACTTGATGAGATCAGAATTTTATTCCCCATTTTACAGAAGAGGCCGAATTTCAGAACAGTTGACTTGGACAAGGTCATTCTGTTTTTAAAGCACAGATTTCAGGACCTGAAGCATAGGTCTTCTCAAAACACTTTTATCATTTGCATATAAAACCATTAGTAAATCATTAATTTTCTGATAAATTGTGTAAAGAATTACATGGTGCTCCAGCTTTCTAGAATGCTTGTATTTTAATTAAAAAGTTTTATGGGAAATATGTTAATTAAGCACAAGTATCAATTTCCTAGTAAAATTTCAGGTACAAGCCTGTGAAGACAAGTGGGCCTTTTCAGATTTTTCTAACAAATCAGATAGGTCTAGAGAGCATTAGGCTGAGCGAACTAAGCAGTCTGATAAGGTCAAATATGGCATTTATTGTAAAAATAGAAGGATAAATAATAAGATGTGTATAAATGTCCAAAAGGAAAAAAGGGGAAAGGGTTGGAAAAGGGAAGATTGGAATCACGAGGATAACAGAGATTAATGGATGGAATGAGGGGGGATAGTGAGAGAATAGGGAAGAGTCAATAGAGACTTGAAAAGATGGCATGATAATAGACATAGATCAATGGTAATTAATTATGATACACAGTGTATATGAGGGATTGTATGGCATTCAATGTGTATGAATGAAGCACAATATAATTTACTGTATGAAAATCAATAAATCTATCTTAAAGAAAATACCTTGCTAATTAGGTTTTTTAAAAACTTTCATGGTAAATAAATCAAGGGTTGAGTAGTTTAAGACATTATGGTGGAAAATAGGATCATGAGGACCTTGAACATGTCTCTGTGTGTGTGTGTGTAGTCACACATTAGTTAATCTACTCAGGAGGGGTTGGGTTTGGATTTGTTGCTGTTTATTTGGATTTATTACTTGCCTTTTTTTACATTATGTTTTAATTGATTTGGTTTCAAAGTTTATATACATTGTGTTTCACACTATTCTTCATTCACATTGTATTCATACATGATTACTTCCAAGGAGCTCTTGTAGTGTAGTCTGTAAAGCGTTGAACTGCTATCCCTTTTTGTTTGTTTGTTTTTTATTATTATTAAATTTTATTAGTTTTAATGAACATTTACAGGGATTTTGGGTTTT
>NW_006399905.1:7355585-7363160 GCF_000299155.1 Elephantulus edwardii | reverse complement strand
CAATGAATGAATGGAAATCCAAAGTCTGTAAATTTTCATTGAAATGAATAATAAAAATATTTTTTAAAAAAGAAAGAAAAAAATAGATAAATTAGCTTCATGTATCTTTTTCACTGTACTGGACAAAATAGACACCAGTTTTTTTATGGAAACGTGTTTTGCTATTTTATTATTTTGTTTTAAATCTCATCCTAGAGCGCTGGTTATGTGTTGGACTGTTAACCAAAAGGTTAACAGTTTGAATCTGCCACCTACTCCTCAGAAGACAAATGAGGCAGTCCCCTCCACTGAGACTGACAGCCTCAGAAATATAACACCTAGTACCCACCACTTAGAAGGCAGTGGCCTGGTTTTGCTCTAGTGTTCCTAATAGGACTACATGGTTCCTTTGTACATAGCACAAATTTAAGTGGGTTTGTTTGGGGACAGGTGTGTGGAGACCATGAGACTGGCTCAGGATATAGGGCAGTGTTCAGAGCTACTGTACATAAGGTTGCTGTGAGTTGCCACAGACTCAATGGCACAGACCAACTAGAATTTTAAAACCCCCAGACTTCACTATTGAGTTGATTGCTGCTTATAGCAACCCAAAGGGGCGAAGTATAACAGACCTCGAAGGGTCTCCAAGGTTGTAATCTTTGCAGATGCATCTTTACCTGCAGAGCGGTGAGTGGGTTCAGAGTGAGGACCTTCTGAACACTTAACCACTGTACCACCAGGGCTTATTTTTAACCACTAATATCTACAAATTAGAACTAAAATGAATAATTTTAATGAGAAATTTGTCTTTAGAAACCAACCACAGTTTAACTCATAAGAAAAATGTAAATAATTACATGCCTCTTGTAAGACATGACATTTAGAAGATTTTTTTTTCTTTATTAGAGTTGAGATTACAGATAACCTGCCAAAAATGATTTCTTCAAAGCCCAGACTTGTCGTGCCCTATGGCCTCAAGACTCTGCTGGAGGGAGTTAGCAGAGCTGTTCTCAAAACTAATCCGCCAAACATCACCCAGTTCGCAGCTGTTTATTTTAAAGAACTTATTTTATTTCGAGAAGGTTTGTTCCTTTTTGTTGTTCTATCTACATGTTTTATTACATTTATAATGAAGCAACCTTTTAGTTTTTAAATTTACTTTTTATTTACATATTTCCAGCCACCATAACCACTTACCCCCTTTTTTCTGTTCCTCTCTCTCCTCCCCTTCCCCCTTTGGACTTTTATACACATCTTACTAGTCATTTTTCTATTTTTGTAATAATGGTATTATGCAGTATTTATCCTTTTGAGACAGAGTTAGTTCACTTAGCATAATTGTGTCTTCTCCTTTGTTAGGCAGTATTTTCAAAATAGTTCCTCCTGAGTGCTGCCTAGTATTCCATTGTAATAATTCATTTGACTTTTTACAAACTTGATAGTTTTATTCTGGTTAGCATACAGAAATTGTATATGTTGTGTTTTATTCATGCTCATTGTGGTTCACAGATTCCTTCATTCACATTGTGCACATTGTGTTTCATATGATCATTCCCATACATAGTGTTTTAGAAAATTAATCACCATTAGTTTTTTTCTTTTTGACACTACATATTTGCTACTTGAAAGATCATGATATTTGATGTTCTGTATTTATTCCTTCAGGAAACACTCCCATGGATATAAAAGAACTGGTTAAACAATTCCATCAGATTAAAGGTAAGATGCACCAGTAATCATTTTAGGACTATTCTAGTTGTAAATTATTGCATCATTATTAGCATGTCTTTGAGTTCTGGTGGCCTAGTGGTAAGAAGCTGCACTGCACTCCCAATGATACTTGGTTTGAATCACCAGCTGCTCTGCAGGAGGATGGGCAGTCTCCTTCCCTGTGGTTTACTGCCTCTGAACACTCACTGGAGGGTCAGCTATGAGCTGGCTCTCACTCAGTAGCATATAGCAATTACAACATCATAGACTCAAGCTTAAGAAGTGTGCTCATGAATATTTTCTGTTTAAATAATCACCTGAGTGCCTTATTTTCTTATTAAACCAGTGCCTAAAATATGAAATTTAAGATTTTTGTAAGATTCTAAATTTTCTAAAGGAAAATTCATCCTTTGCAAGCTATTGAACACGACAGATATACATGAACTGAGAAAGTGTGTGTATAGATTGTACTTAAACACTCTGTAGTTTGTCCTGGTCTTTAAGAAAGTACAGTGACATTTCAAGATAATGGCATTTATTACTTAGGAAAGTTGTATAAGGAAATGTTAAGTTGACATCAGCTTCTCTTTTGACTGCGGTATAGGCTGTTGGACAATTTAATTTAATGAGGTCGTGTCTTTCTTTTTCTTCTGAGAGAGTGAAGAAATCACAGAAGTCCTCATAGAATACACCTTAGCTAGTGTGCAGGTTGTTTTTTACTGCCACGTCAAACCAACTCATAGCAGACCCTCCAGCAGGTTTTCAAAGGCAGTAAATCACACAGGAGATTATCCTATCTTTTGTGGAGCAGCTAGTGGATTTGAACCACATGCCTTTGAGCTGACAGTGCTGCTCCTTACCAGTAAACCACCAGAGGTCCCTCTGGTGCTGTACATTTGCTTAAAAGTTGCATTTTTAAGATATTGTGTAAAAAAAAAGGAAAAAAAGATATTATATATATACACACATACATACAATCTAATATGAACACAAGAGCAGGAAATCAAATGGACAGAGGAGTAATAAAAAAAGAAGGAAGAAATAAAAGGTAAAGTTTATATAATAACTACCTGGGAAGAATATAAGCAAAAGAAGGCATAATGGTCAAATTGCAGGGAGAGGCATACAGATAAAATCATGTAAAATATATTTTGGTAGAATTTTGTGGAGGAAAGAAAACAAAAACATGTTAGTGTGTGAGAGAAATAAATAATACTTATTACATTAACTGGGTTAGAGTATGCAAAGATGTTAGTCTAGAGACTACGGTGTGCCTGATAAATGCCATGATCTTTGCAATCACTTACTATGCATTGGAGAGCTGAACAATGACTAGGGATGATAGAACGAGAATTGATGCCTTTGAGCTGTGGTGCTGGTGCTGGAGAAGAGTATTGAATATACCATGGACTGCTAAGAAAATGAACAGGTTCATCCTAGAGAGGGTGAGACAAGGCTGCTCCTTAGAGGCAAGGATTTTGAAGCTTCGTTTGACATACTTTGGACATGTTGCAAAGGAGAGTAAGACCCTCTATGAGATGGATTGATTCAGTGACTGGGCTAATGAGAGTAGGTGTGTCAGAGATAATGAGATTGGCACAGGATAAAGCAGGGTTTAGGGCTGTTGTACATAGGGTCGCTAATGAGTTGCAGGTGATTCAACGGCCACCACCTTGATTCCAGGTAACTCCCAATATTTTTGTCTCTTTTGATATCTACCCATTGAAGTGTTCATTTGCTTTAGAGAAAAGGCAAATATAACCTGGAACAAGGAAGTTATTGTTTCAGTTTCTGAAGTTCATAACCAAAAATATAACACTTTGAAGTTTTCCAGGAGCCTGTTTTTTTTTTTTTTAAAGGAGAATATTTTCTTGGAGATTCCAGAACTGAGCTTTTCATTTAAGAGACAAAGCTACCAGAGTAAAGATTTTACTTTTTATGTAAGCCATAGAAAAGGAAAAGGGAAAACGGAAAAAGAAAAGAAAGTGGAAGTGGACTTGGTAATGGGTTTATGTTTCTTGGCTATGCTAGAACTCATGTCAGCTGAGATGGAAATGGCATGAGGAAGGCAGGTATAACATAGGAACGTAATTCCCTAGAACCAGGGTGGAATGCTTGCTGTTTGTGTTCTTGGATGTTACCTAGAAGAATGCAGCCTGTCAGAAAAGTTGTGTAGTTATTAGTACTGTGAATCACTTAGCGTGACACATGCCATGATGTAATTATAAGTGCCAGTAATTTAATATTTATGGAATGAGATAACGTTAGGTAAGCAAACGTAACTTTAGTTAAGCAGTAGATTAGAACTAATGTACAATCACTTTTCAGATGGGCCTGAAAATATTAGCCTGATTTTTTGTGGCCTGTGTTAGATTCATCGTGGCTCCAGCTGTTTATTCACTGGAAAGCTTCACTAAGGAACCAGAATGAGAAGGTTAAGTGATTTCAAGTCCCCAGTAGTGGTCCTTAGTACAACATCCCCCAAGCCTGGAATAAAAGAAAAATGGTATTCAGTTGCTGAACAAGACCAAATTAGGAAGGGAATCTGCTAGGCCCTGAGTGAGTTAAGCAAACAGGCCCTTCATTCCACAGAGTGGAGACACCAGAAATAGTGTCTTCTGATCCGAAGTAACTGGGAGCCAGCAGAAAACAACATCATGCAGACTGTCTATCCACTTCTGAAATCATGGGACCTCTAAACCCCTATGAATAATATCACAAGTTTGTTTGAAGGTTGAAAGGAACGCAAAATGCAAACGGGGAAGACCTGCCTCACAAAGTAGGATGTTGGTCTGGGGTTCTTGCCAGTTGGAATTGACTCAAAGATGACCTTGCAGTGGGTGTCGGAAGTTGTAAATCACACAGGAGATTGTCCATGTTTCTTCTTTGGAACTCTGGTGCCTTCAAACTGCCTGAGAGCTTAGACTCTTGGGTTAGTAGGGCAGCTGTCTGTGGCCTACACCATCAGGAGCCCCCACCAAAGTAGAATCTGCCTTAATGGCATGGATGGAGAAAAACTTTCAGCAAATGAAGGACCTTCATCTGTTGATGTGGCAAGAATCAAAATGAGGACAAACAGCTATGGATATCCATTAATAAATGGAAAATGGAATGTATGAAGTATGAAAGTGAAAAGATTGAAAGCTGTCAAAAATGAAATGCCTACAAATTCAATCTTTTGGCATCAGTGAGCTGAGATACATTGGTTTCTCCATTTTGAATCAGAAAATTATATGATCTACTACACCAGAAATGGCAAATTGAAGATGATGGTGTGGCACAACTTCTAGCACAGTCAAGAAACACAAGCCCATTACCAAGCCCATTTCCACTTCCCTTCTGGCTGGAACTGACCTTATATTCTGTCTTCCCTTATCCTTTTCTATGGCTTAAATAAAAAGTAAAATCTTGATTCTGGTTGTTTTGCCTCTTAAATTCAAAACTCAACTCTGGAAACGCCAAGAAAATATTCTCTCTTAATAAAACAGGCTCCTGAAAAACTTCAAAGTGTTATATTTTTGGCTATGACCTTCAGAAATGAAAATGATAACTTACTTCTTTGTTCCAGATTTTATTTGCCTTTTCCTAAAGCAAATGAGCACTTCAGTTGGTAGATATCAACAGAGAAAGAAATAATTAGGAGTTATCTGGAAAGAACTTTTCAGGATCTGTGCTGAATTATAAGTACAGTGCTGTGTGTTAGAACATTATCTATATATATACAAAGAAGACTTGTTAATTGTTGTTGATTATCTTTGAGTCGAGCACGACTCATAGCGACTCTATGAACAAAAGGCCTGAATCCCCTCTACAACTATCTACATTTATCAAAGTACATACAGTTTTTGGAGGCATGTGTTTTAGGAAGTAGATTCCATTCCTGTTTCCAAACCTGTCATAGTATGTTATTGTCATGTACCATTGAGTTACTTGTGATGTATAACTACTCTATGTACAGCAGCTCTGAACCCTTCCCTGTCCTGAGCCAGTCTCACTAATTCTGACACACCAACCCCCATTGTCCCAGTAACTGTATCAATCCATCTTATCCAGAGTCTTCCTCTCCTGCACTGTCCATCTACCCTTCTGAGCATGTGCCCAAAGGAAGTGAAGCAGAGCATCATAATCCTAGCCTCCAAGGAGAGGCTTGGTTTCACTCTCCAAGAAAAACCTATTTGTTTTCTTGGCAGTCCATGGTATGTTCAAGACTCTTCTCCAGCACCACAACTCAAAGGCATCTATTCTTCTGTCATCCTTAGTCATTGTCCCACTCTCTGAAGCATAACAAGGAATTGTTAATAGAAGTATACAAATAATCACACTAACTAAAGCCAAAAATGAAGAAATTGATGATTTCCACTGACTTCTACAGTATAAAATTTATCAATATGCAATCAAGGTGCATTAATAATTGATAATTTGAATGTAAAAGTATGAAACAAAAGAGGAGGTCTGGTAGTTGGAAAATATGGCCTTGGTGACAGAAATGAGGTCAGAGATCTCATGATAGACCATTCATTGCAAATCCTTTCTAAAAATACAAATGGCTAGAGCAAATGGAAGAAATGAAGTTAAAGAGCTGGACAGAAGATTTAAAGAGAAAAGCCAGGAAAGACAAAATGTTATGAAATATGCAAAGACATTGTTTAGAACACCAAAAGAATAAGAATATTTAGCATTTTGCAAACTTAAAGGATTGAAGAAAAATCCAAACTCTGAAATTCAGTGCTGAGAGATTCTGTGGGGAAAATATTGAATGAGACAGGAAGTATCAAAAACTGGAAGAAACACAGAGGCATATGCATATTTGCTGACATCTTTTTATATATCTAAACTAGTTAATTGCTGCTGTTGTCAGATGCCATTGAGCCTGCTCCAACTGATATCAACTTTACGTACAACAGAAAAACCCTCCCCCTAACCTGTACCATTTCATTCATGGTTTTCCTCCTTTGATAATACATTGTCAAAACTTTTCTATTTGACAAACCTTTTTAGCTAAGTATTGATGTATTTCTTCCCTATTTATATGTGTTAACATCTCCACCTCCGAGGAGCACTCTGGCTGCACGTCTTCAAACACAGATTTGATGGTTCTTTTGACTGTCCATGGTATATTTTATTATTCTTTGCCAACAGTGTAATTCAAAGGTATCAATTCTCTTTAGTCTTCCTTATTCATTGCCCAACTTTCACATACTATGAAATAATGGAAAATACCATAGCTTGAGTCAGGCACACTGGCATTCTTGCTCTTTAGAAGGAGTCTTTGGCAGCAGGTTTACCCAATACAAAATGCCATTTGATTTCTTCCTTGACAACTTCAGTCCTTTCTCCATTTATCATGACATTACCTAATGTTCCAGTTTTGAGGATTTTTGTTTCCTTGGTGTTGAGGAGTCATGGTCTTTGAGCTTCTTCAATAAGTGCTTCAAGTCCTCTTCACTTTCAGCAGACAGGGTTGTTGTTGGTTCTTCCAATTCTGATGGAAAATGATTCTTCATATATTCTAACTTCTTGGATTATTTTCTCTATAATTAATCTTTAATCTTTAGTCTGTGTTGCATTTAGTCTTGCAATTTCACATACATTATAGCCCACATAAAAGATTTAAGGTATTTAACTCATTTGGTCTAAACTTATTTTTTTAAATTATAACTCTATTCAAAAGAATGTCTATTTCTCTATATATTAATCTATTATGTATATGTATGTGTATTATATCTTGCATTTTATTACCCAGATACAGAGGAATTTAAAGAAATAACATATGAGCAAGAGCCTATGGTGATGAAGGAAGAAGTTCAACCTGCTTTGAAGGAAATAGCAAAAAATAAGGCCCCAGCAATAGATGGTATACCAATTGAAGTATTTCAGATAACAGAT
>NW_006399905.1:7320829-7352462 GCF_000299155.1 Elephantulus edwardii | reverse complement strand
AAAAGAAAAGATTCTTTCATTGTTTTACAAAGCCTCCCCCAGGTCCCCTCCACCATGGAGCCATCGCTCTAGACTCCTGTGATGTCATGCCTCTGGCATTGAATCCACCAGCTGTTCCCAGGAAGAAATATGGACATTCTCCTCCTGTGTGATTCCATAGCATCAGAAAATCTGGAGAGTCAGCTATGAGCTGGTTCTGACTTGATAGCAATGAGTGAGCGAGCCATCACTGCTTTCAAGGGGCCTTCATGGTGCGGGGCTGCTTATCAAAGAGCAGACATCCTAAACCACCAGCTACTCCTGGAACAAAGAGGCAGAAGTCTGCATCTGTTAAGATAACAAGCCGGGGAACCATACAGGGCACTTGTACTGTGTTGTTATTGCTGTGCACCTTGGAGTCAGAAATGACTCCTCGCTGACCCTCTGGTGGTTATTCAAGGCTGTAGATTGCATAGGAGGAGAAAGCCCATCTTTCTCCTGAGGAGCAGTTGATGAATCCAAACTGCATGCCTTTGGGTGATGGTGCAACTCCTTACCACACTAGCGACTGGAGCTCCCTTCTGCTACATGCAAGATGAATAGGAGTCAGAATTGACAAGGTAGCAGTGGGTCTTATTGTTGCTTTATGTATACATACCACAGACCTCAAATTCCTCTAGCGGCGCTGCCCTGTTACCTTGGGGTGAAGCTGGAGCCCGAGGGCCACAGGGTGTTCTCTCCTCAGCTATCGGCTGGCTCTGGTCTTGACCCTCACTTTCTTTCCCATTATACAGCACCCTGTTGTTGCTTCATTCATGCTGCTGACCTCCTGGTTAAAGCAGGAGGTCTATTGTTCTGGGCCTTCAATCTTGGGCTGGCCCTGTGTAGCTGGGCTACAGATGTGGGGACTTCTCTTTGTTTCTGCCCTTTGACAGTGTGGCAACCACATTTTGTCTTGTATTTCTGACATATTTATTATGTTTATCCAGAGTTTTCAGTATCTGTCCAGAGACCTCTGCTTGGTATAGCATCCTACTCAAATCTCACCCTTTCTTTCTCATTGAATAGCTAGCTTCCAGTTACCTCTGTGGCCTACCACCTGCTGTGTTCTGGCCTACCCCTGTGTTTCTTGTGAGAGCCTTGGAAAAGGACTGGTGAATGCCCCTCAGGCCTGTTTTGCAGACTGTCCTGTACTGACTTCTTAGTCCACATTTAGCCTTTGGCTGTTGCAGGCCATTCAGCAGTCTGTATGGCAGAGTATAACTGCACCATGTTGTTGTTAGATGCCATCGAGTTGAGTATAACTCATAACGACCCTATGAGCAGCCGACATGAACCCTAACTTATCCTGTGGAATCCTCACCATCTCTGACCCAATAGAGCCCATTGCTGAAGTCATAGTGTCAGTCCATCTCCTTGGGTCTTCCTCCCTCTTGCTGACCATTTACATTTCCAAGCATGATGATCTTTTCCAAGTAATAACCTACTTACATGTCCAAAGTCTAAAAGACCTATCTTCACTCTCACCTGCACCATGTTGAGTACCATAGTGTCAGAATCGACCGAAAGCTGACCTTCCAGCATGTTTTCAGAGGCAGTTAATTGCACGGGAGGAGATTGCCCATCCTTCTCCCATGAACAGCTGGTGGATTCAAATGGTGTGCCTTCAGGATTGCAGCGCAGCTTCTTGTAACAAGGCCACCAGAGCTCCTTAATCATCTGCACCATAGGATGTCCTAAATGACAGTCTTTACAAGAGCAGACCACCACGTCGCTGTTTCTCTGTAGGAGCCAATGGTGGATTGAAACTGTCCCTTTCAGTTAGCAGCTGCGACCTTAATCATGAGGGCTCCTTTAAGAGGGTGTTAAAGTATAGCCAACCAGTGAGCAGGTCAGCAGTCCCTTCTACCTGAGCTTCCCTCAAGGGACACAGTTCTGTCCCTTCTCACCTTTGAATCCCTGGCTTTTTCTTGGAAATGAGGTTATGAATGGCCACTTCCAGCAACTGTACTTTCCCTTTGTTGTTCTGGTGTATTGTCAAGTTGGAACCAACTCAGAGCTGAACGCTCACAGGCAGTAAATGGCAAGGAGTTGACTGCCCATCCGCCTCCCACTGCCCAGCCAGAGGCTTTGAATGGGTGCTGTCCTTGGTAAGGAAGGTAGCATCTGCTTCATTAGTAAGCTGTTCTCTTTGGAAAAATTAGCTAAGTTGTTTAGGTTTAAGAAATTTTCCCCCATTTGCATCTAATTTTGGATTCGGAGCTTTGTCCATGGTACTTTTCAACTTCTTCTGACTTATGTCTGTCTCTTCTTATCATGTTGACAGGCTTAGGGTGGGATCTGTTTGTGGGTTTTGCCATGTGCTGTTCTTAGGCACTTGTTTCTAAGGGAACCATGGCCTGAGGATGTGTTAGGTGGCTAAGGCCATACTAAATCAGAGATGCTGGGAAATGAGTCAAGTTCTTTTGTATTTGTGTGTGTATTAATAACTGAATGCTCAGTACTTCTGAAAAATTCTGATGAACACATCTGGCTTGATGTTTGCAGTTGAGAAGTGGTCAGAAGCAACGGCACAAGAGAAGAAAACAGAATGTGTGAAAGAACCAGAAAAAGCGCCTGTAATTTCTTTAGAACCTACACGAAAGGAAAAATCAACGGACACAGAGGAGGACAGTATTAGTGGACCATTATTCAGCAACAAAACCACCCAGTTCCCATCTGTTCATGCTGAGGTCTCAGAGGGTGTGGATGAACAGGACACCGTTTGTAGTCCTTCCAAACCATCCACCCCACCCTCATCACCATCGCCAGGACCTGAGTTTGCCTATGTCCCAGCTGACCCAGCTCAATTTGCTGCCCAGATGTTAGGTAAACACTCATCTCTTCATTCTGATCAGTCTCAAGTTTTAATGGTGGATGTGGCCACAAGCATGCCTGTGTTGCCTGAGCTGAGCTCAGAGGCTGCTGAAGAGATGGTGGCCTTTCCTCCGGAGCATTCTGGAGAGGTGATAGCAGTGCAAATTATGAGCCAAACCTCTGCCCATGTAGATATAGACCCTAAAGCCACAGACGATGAGGCTGAACAGTCAGCGGCTTCCTCACTCCCCTTGCAGGATGAACAAGAACCTCCTGCTTGTGATCAAGCTCCTGAGGTCGATTTTCAGGCTGATATTGAGGTTACATCAGTCCTTCACATATTATCCATATATAACGATGTGCCTGTGACTGAAGGAGTCACTTATGTTGAGCAAATGCCAGAACAAATAGTTATCCCTTTTACTGATCAAGTTGCTTGTCTTAAAGAAAATGAGCAGTCACCACCAGGTAGTCTCAAACTGATAGCATCCAAGGCAGGCTCAGGCGTGTCTTCAAAATCTGTAAGTCCTGCCAGAGTTGTTGTACAGAAGGAGGAGGAGGAGGATGATGATGATGAAAATCGTGTGCCCTCAGTACATCTGGAGGCAGAAGGAACAGTTGAGTTCTCTGACACCTCTCTGAAAGATCTGCAAGAGGTGTCTGCCCACATTGCCATGGAGGTCAGTGCGGTAGTAACTGACAACACCGGGCAAGACGAGGCAAGGGAGAACTCTGTGCCCCTGGAGATGAAGGTCATACATGTGTCCTCTCTGGGATCTGCCAAAGAGGGGCACTCAGGGACATCCGTAAAATCTTCTGGTGGCTCCCCTTACCCTGTTCCAGAAGGGGAACCAGAAATGAAGCCAGAAGGGGAAGCAGCACCTGAGCAAGGTTTGATGGAGCCAGGTAAGAAAATTAGATATATGTACACAATTACAGATTGCGTTCCAGGTGGCAGCGGTAACCATCTAGGTAGGCTTCCTGCAGAGCTGAGTGAAAGGGTTTACTTTCAAGAGCTTTTAAAAAAAATATGCCAAACCTACTTAAATGCTTTGCTGTATTGGAGATTTTATCATCATGAGGTGAGTGATTTAAAAGAGACATTCAAAATATTTGGTCATCTAGCATTTTTGTGCCCATTGTTGGGTTTAAAAAAAATCACACCCATGTGATCTGTTTTGTATGCTTATTACTAGGAATTGTGGGTTTGACATGTCTCACTTGTGAGTGTAAAATCAAACTACAGCAATGCATCTACAGAGGCAGTGGCACTGAACCTCCACTTCTTAAGCAAAGAAGAAGGAGTAAAAGAAATGGTGGTGTGTTTGACTGCTTTCGCACTGCGGCAGGAGAGCTCTGCAGAAGAGCTGGGGAGCTGGGTCATCAAGCACGGATTTCCTGCCTGGGGACTTGTGCAGCTGAGGAAGCAACTTCATAGCTGGATGGAGAGAGGAAAGGTCAGGCTGATCCTCTGTCCCCCAGGGGACCAGAGAGGGCTGTGCAGCAGGAAGGACTGCCAGGCACTTGAGCTACAATGTTGTTCAGATGGCTGCCTTTCTTGTCTTGGTTTCTTTATCAAGTGCCCAGATCACATTGCTCTTCTGAGCGCTGGACAACCCTCCCATTTCCCTGTGGAACAGACATGATGTGACCTCCATCTCTCATCTAATTATGACCTTGGTCTGCTCACCCTCCTGCCCCCCTAAGGCAACTGCATGGAGCCTTTCCATTTTTTTGTGATGGGCTGGACATGCACGAGTCAGTCTCCCCATTCCTTTGCAGAAACTCTCTCAGGTTTGACTCCAGCCAGACCCAGGATGATAACGAAGTGTTACCAAGGCAGGTGTTTGGAAAGGATTAAATTCTGTCTGGCAGTGTGACGGGATTCTGTACAGCTGACAAGGCAGAGGGCAGCGTTGGGAGTGCAGCACGTGGGACGGCCATTATACTTGTGGCATAAGCAGCTCTTCCATACCAAGTCACTGTTTTCAAGTGCTTAACCTTTCCTAGAATTGGCCTCAACATTAAGAATATTTAACAACAAAGACTATCACATTATCTCCCTACTTTTAAAAAATGGAGACTTGGCTTGTATGTATTTTTAATAAGCTTGAAGAAAGATTAGTTGACAGTACCTGAAGCTATTGAAAACCCTATCTGCTTAATCATGTGCATAGCATTATTTTCTTTTCTGGGGAAAATAAAAAGGCTGCACCAGGGATAGATGACCCTGTTCCAATGGGAAATGACCCTTTGGGCAGGATAGAAGGCATGGCACTGCCCATCAGGACATTCTTCTCCTCGGTGTCCCATCTTCTGGGACTGGTTCCCCAAGACAGGACCTCACCAGGCAAGTCAGCTTGACATGATGGAACATGAGTGGGAGCAGACTGTGCTCCTACATCTCTGCCTGCCTAGCCCTCCTGAGACCAGCCAGCCTCTTTCTGCCACCCACAATCTAGGATTTCAAACCTTGCTACATAAAAGCGTGGTGCTCTATGGGGTTCTGAGTCCTAGATTATGTGACATTAATATGTGGTGACAAATTGGTGAGCGATAACAGTGCCCGTGAAGGGCCAAGATACTTGGTCATTTACACAAAAGACAACCCCCGTGCTGCCTTTTACCAGTGAAGGAATCACTATGCAGATGCATTAACCCTTTTTCAATATCTTACCATACTCTGCAGTTGATTTTTCTGTAAAGCTAAAAGTTTTGTTGACTGTCCAGTCCCTCTCTGAGGACCCTGTAGAAGCCATGTCTACGTTCAAGTGCCTGGAAACAGTAACTTGGAGTGAAATTGCTTCTTCAGCCGCAACTCTAGTGTCCCTGCCACTTGCTAGCACAACAACACTGTTCTTCCTTTCCAACTGTAGAGAATCTCTCTTCTTTCACATTACCAAACACAATTTACTCAACCCTCTCTATAGCATGCTTTATGGCACATATTATTACTACAGCTGTTTGTTTATATGTAAAAAAAGATTTACAAAGACATTTCTGTGCATAGTGCCTGATACAGAGACCAAATCTTTAATGCCTGCAAATTTTGTTTTGTTTTGTTTTTTTATAGCAATAGCAGCAAGCGAAGCAGGACAACCACCACCATATTCTAATATGTGGACCCTTTATTGTCTAGCTGATATGAATCAACAAAGTCGCCCATCACCGCCACCTGCACCGGGGCCTTTCCCCCAAGCCACCCTCTATCTGTCTAATCCTAAGGATCCACAGTTTCTGCAGCAGCCACCGAAAGTTACTTCTCCAACTTATGTGATGATGGATGAGAGCAAGAAGACCAGTGCCCCACCTTTTATTTTAGTAGGCTCAAATGTTCAGGAAGCACAGGATTGGAAACCTCTTCCTGGACATGCTGTTGTTTCACAGTCAGATGCCTTGAAGAGATATGCTGCAGTCCAAGTCCCCATTGCTGTTCCTGCAGAGCAGAAATTCCAGAAACATAGTCCAAATCCCCAGAATGCTAGTCCTCCAAGTGGACAAGATGTCCCCCGACCACAAAGCCCGGTTTTTCTTTCTGTTGCTTTCCCAGTAGAAGATGTAGTCAAAAAAAGTGCAGGATCTGGTGACAAACGTACTCCCTTTGGAAGTTACGGTATTGCTGGAGAAATTACCGTGACTACTGCCCAGGTTCGCAGAGCAGACACTTAAAACTGGTAGGTAAAGTTTCCTACCAGAATACATGGGTCTTTACATGCTTGAGTTTTCAGCATTTTGATTTATTGACCTGGAGATTGAGCTTAAAAACAATTAAACGGAATTGAGATAATTTACAGTGAGCTTGACACGTTGTAATTTAATTTGTCTCCTCAGTATCTGACAAGTGCATAGCCAGTTCACTGTACTGCCATGACCCTCACTGAGGGGTTGGTGCCTTTCAAGGGACCCAGTCAGCTCCATCACCTTTATGGCAGAGGCTGAAGGGGACGGAGTAATAATGAACAAGGGAACAGCCTTGTCTGAGAACCTTCTAAACATGTTTGATAAGTGGGGAGATACATAGGTAGGGCATGACATGGGGATAAAGGGGCAAGCAAGAGAACTTCAGATTATCTGGGGAGCACCCAATCAATGACCGAAGAGTTCTGAACATGCACAGTAATACAGAACGGGTTGGAAGCACATTAAAGAGTTAAGGTGACAAATGGAATTCACTGCATATAAGGCTGTTTATGACATGTTATTAGTTATTCAATCAGTACTTTATACCAAGTACTGTGCTGATCCGCTGCCTATGTGTAAGTAGATGGATGAGTAAACTGTGAAACTAACACTTTTGCTGGGGAGACAATGAAGTAAATTACAGTATGTGAATGAAGCAAGCAAACGATACTGCCTAACCATAGGCTCCCCTTTAACAGGGAAAACAGACTGGGTATTGTCAGGAGATGGGGCACATTCAGGGTGGTGTGGCCACAGACAGCTCAGGATGTCCAGGCATGGCCTCAACGAGGTGTCTCCAACCGTGGCCTGAGCATGACAAGGAGCCAGACTTGAGAGTACCTTCAGGAAGGTCCTATGGCAAGAAAGGGTCCCAGGGAGGCACAAGAACCAGAAAGAAGGTCCAAATGAGGCTGGCCAGGGCAGAGCATCTATGTAAGATGAGGCTGGAGAGGTCTAGTAGGGCAAGAAGGGCCAAGACAGATACTTAAGGAGAAGAATGACAGAACCAGGTTCATAGATTAGCAGTGAAGATTAAATGGAGAAAGCAGAGAGATAAGTATAAACTACAAATATGTGTTATCCACACCAAGGAATTGAGATGCTTAGAAAATTCATTTTTTATATATATGTATGTATATATATATATGTGTGTGTGTATATATATATATATATATATATATATTTCAAGTTCTGAATATCTGAGACATGGACAAAAGGCAGATTTCAGTACTGCAGTACTAGATGTAGGGCCAATACTCCAGTGCCTTAGGGTTAACTGCATTTCTGCTCCCTCCTCATTCATCCTTTACATGCTAGATCTCACTAGAGGTGTGAAATGGCTGTTTGCAGCATGACATGCTAGGATATTTTACTGCAAACCCTCAGATAATGAATCAGATTAGTTGAGAGCTTAGTAACAGCAGAGGAGGGCAAATCTTAGAATTTTTGCTCCCCCACTCATTTCACATGTTCAGTGTTATCATTAAATCTTAACAATTCCATGTTTACATTATTCCTAACAGATGCTGAAAATGACACTGTTTGAATCGACAGTCAAGGCTTTGAGTCTTACCACCAAGCGTAATATTTCAATAAACTTCATGCAAGCATAAACCATGTATTCTTGCTATGTTTCTTATAATTTAAAAGGTAGAGTAATAAAGTAACAACAAAGGCCTGGGATCAGACACATGAAGCATCAGCACTTCCTAACTCATATATGCAGAATTTGTAAAAAACCATTCTCATGTGCTTTCTACTGTTTCTACTTGATTTCCTTTTATTCACCAAGGCTAACTGCCTACCCAGTGATCTGGTTTTCTCCCTGATCCTTCAGGATGACAATACTGTGAGGCCTTCTCTGTGAGAACACTCTTGGTTATTTTGGACAGTATCATGGAGTGGCATCAGTTCCGTAATAGCTTGCCTCTGGAAACTATGAATCTAAAGAAAGGATGAAAGTTATACAGGTGTCCAGGTCTTCCATTCATAGGGTCGATATGAGTCGCCTACGACTCAATGGCACTTAACATCATTATGCAGTAGCATGAGTACATTTGAAATCTCAAAAGAAACACACTCCTGGTGAACATTCTAATGTCTTTATTTAGTATTAGGTAAACTATTTCATTATAACATCTATTAACTTTAAGACAGCAATTAAAATAATTTACTGGCAGCTACCTTGGGCCCTGGGGCAGTAACTCAGACGGGTTTGTTTGAGTAGATAAATACCATAAGATTAGTGTTCCCCACTTACAGGGGCACTGTACAGTAGGTCTCTTTTAAGTACATAAGTGCCTTGCAGACTCGCAATGTACAAGACGCCCTCTGATTTGGTCTGCTACTCCTATACACGGTGCAACCTGACCTCTTTACTGGCTCTTACCACAAGAAGCGGAAACATTTAAAAAGGTCTGTTGCATCATTATTAAAATCTATATTTCTAGGTCCATTTTAGTGAATTGCTAAATTTTATTTTATACATATTTCAATTCAAGCATGTACAATTTAAATTTCCTTTAAACAACATTGATTATAATTGTCAAAGTAAATTCACAACACTACCATAAATATCCTTTCCAGGTTAATTCTTTAGACGTTTCAAATCATGAATACCTATTGTGGAATATTCAGGCTTTTTTTCTGGGTTTTGTTTGGGGTTTTTTTTTAGGTTGAGGATGGTAAAACTTGAGAAAATTTCACGCAAAGAAAAGCCATCTGATCAATGTACTCGTTACAAAATGGCAGAGCCGTCTCTATGTTTTAGCACATAAATACTGTACAGGAGAGCTCTAAACATTTCAGAGTTACATCTAAAATATTCAAGCAATGACAGCATAAAAATATTGCAATGATTTAGAATTACTACAGAATTCATAAAGCTCATGTTATATTTAGTTATCAACCTTCAGTAAATATGGCAACAACAACTGCAAAAGCAGATTCCCCAGCAGTTTCTCCTCTAAACAAAATAGTTTCCCAAATAAATTTGTTTGGATAGTAAAATTATCTCTTCTTCCCAAGACTTTCATCACCTTAATGCCTTACTTTTGTGTGAAATGCAAGTTACACATGGGCCCTCTCTTTTATTTTTAAAGATGAGTAGAAATCAAGAAGAAAAAAACCCACCCATTTTAAAAAAAAACAAACACAAAAAACAGATTTAAGACTTATTCATAAATCAGCCAACCACCCTGACTTATGTGCATTTTAATAAATGTCAGGTAGATTGAAGTAGTTTCTGTCCCAGTAGCTGCCCGCATAGAGCCAGTCTTGTGCACCATTGTAGGGATTAGGGCCTTGATGGAACCACCTGTAAGAGAATGGACAGGGCTTAGGAGGGATGTGCTGTAATCAGAAGGGACCTGCTGCCTCCTGTGCCTGCTCTGTTTCCACAGGTGCTCCACCACTTCCCCTCTCTTCATTCTAGGAGTTATATACAGAGATACCAGAACAGACTCAGAGTGTCATGCTGGGAAAGACTTGACAAAGTCTCTTCAGGAAATGTGTGAAGAATAATATTCCAAAAGAAGTAATGATATCATTCATGTAAGAGCTTCCACAGCACTTAGCAAAAATATTGAACAGCTTGATATTGTTATGTATCACGGAGTCAGGACCAACTCACAACTGACCCTCCAGCAGGTTTTTAGAGTCTGTAAATCATGAGGAGACTGCCAATCTTTCTCCTTTGGAGCAGCTAGTGTATTCTAACAGCTTACCTTTGGATTGACAATGCAACTCCTTACTGCTACGCCACCAGAGCTGCTTATGCGGAACAGCAGCAGTAGGAGCATGTGTCTTGCAGCGCTGACTGAATTAGTATATTTGTTGAATTAGTTCACTCTAGCCCAACTCCTTATCTAAGCAATTATAATATAGGGTGAAAGTGACCTTTTACAACATTCTTCTAGATATATCTCTAGCTCTATCTCTCTATATCTATCATCTATCTATCTATCTATCTATCTATCTATCTATCTATCTATCTATCTATCTATCTATCTATCTATCTAGTTGATTTATAGTTAACGCCTCACAAACATCTTTGTTTTTATTATTCCACTTACACCAGGTCCTTCATATTGAATTAGGATGAGACATTCTGTTGTTGTTATGTGCCGTCAAGTCGCTTGCGACTCATAGCGACCCTATGTACAACGGCCTTAAACCCTGCTCTATCCTGTGCCAATCGCACTGCCTCTGACACACCCATCCCGATTACCCCAGTCACTGAATCAATTCACCTCATAGAGGGTCTTCCCCTCTTGTGCTGTCCCTCCACCCTACCAAGCATGATGTCCCTAAGGACCTGTCCCTCCTTACAATATGTCCAAAGTATGCCAGACAAAGCCCCAGAATTCTTGCCTCCAAGGAGCAGCCTGGTTTAATCCTCTCCAGGATGAATCCATTTGTTTTCTTGGTTGTCCATGGTACACTCAATACTCTTCTCCAGCACCACAGCTCAAAGGCATCAATTCTTCTATCCTCCCTAGTCATTGTCCAACTCTCTGATGCATAACAAGTGATTGCAAAGACCATGGCCTGTATCAGATGTACCTTAGTCTCCAGAGTGACACCATTGTTCTTCAGTACCCTGGAGAGGTCCCTAACAGCAGACTTTTCCATCGCAATACGTTTTCTGATTTCCTGGCTACTGGTGCCAAGAATGTTGACAGTGGAGCCAAGCAGACTAAAGTTGTTAACAATCTCAATCTCTTCACCATCCAGCCTGATGCTGCCAATTGGTCCAGTGGTGAGAATCTTTGTCTTCTTGACATTGAGCCACAATCCATATTGGAGGCTGTAGTCTTTGACTCTCTGCAGCAAGCGCTTCAGGTCCTCCTCAGTTTCAGCAAGCAGGGTTGTATAATCTGCATATCGTAGACTGTTGATAGATCTTCCACCAATCTTGACCCCACATTTCTGTTCATAGAGCCCAGCCTCTCGGATAATCTGTTCTGCATACAGGTTAAAAAGGTACGGAGACAGGACACATCCCTGGCATACACCTTTCCCAATTTTGAACCATGCAATGTTTTTCTGCTCTGTTCTGACGACTGACTCCTCGTCCAAGTATAGGTTTCGCACTAGATCGATCAAGTGTTCTGGGATTCCCATTCTTCTCAGAGTCAGCCACAGTTTGTTATGATCCACATAGTCAAATGCCTTTGCATAGTCAATGAAACACAGACATTCCTTTGGTATTCCCTGCTTTCAGCTAAGATCCATCTAACATCAGCTACAATATCCCTAGTACCATGACCCCTTCTAAACCCAGCCTGGACTTCTGGCAGTTCTCTGCTCATGTGCTGTTCCAGTCATTTTTGGATAGTATTTTTATAATAAAGCAGTTCCAAGCTGCTTATTTCCCCAAATTCTTAAAATCCCAGTTTCTAACTAACCTGAGTACCACAGAAATGATATTAACTTTTCCAAGCTAGTGACAGAAAAATTTTGTGTAATTTTAAAGACTGTTTGTTTTTCAGTTCATGGAACATGATCTCCTAAAATTCATCTCATGCAAATCTTTCTGGGTCTCAATGATAATATGGATCCTTGGATCCATATTTTAAAGTATCTGGCTTTAAACATCCCCACATGCTGTATCTGTAATTTTAGAAGAAGCAGACCTAGCTGGTTTCCTATGTTGAGGGGCATGTCACCTGCCTTCCACAACCCCAGCTTGAGGATGAATTTGCTCACTTAGACTCAAAGGTCCCTATCATCACCACGACAGCAGTGGACATTCCCTATGGGAGTAAAAAGATGAGCATAGCAGGAAGCAAGTTTTCTCTACTGTTGAGTTCCATTGCTGCTGGGTAAAGTGCATGGTCCTGGTAAAGAAGTAATTTTTTCTATGCAAAAATCTGTACTTCTGGATTTTACTTTTCCCTTTTAAGTACAGAAAGTATAAAGTTTTGCTTGTTAACTTGATTTAACTGGCATTTACCTATATTACTGTGTAGAAATATTTTAAACATAATTTCCAGATGGAAGCAGGAGTGGCATCCACTTCCTAAACAAAATGCCTCTAGAAACTCTATGAACTTTGAGAATGACAATAGTTATAAAAGGGCTTCAGGAATTTTATTTATAGGGTTGCTTTGAGTTGTGCTTGACTCGATGGCAATCAATAACAACAAGAGTTTCCAAATAGCCATGATCCTTTTCTTTTTAGGGTACTCAGAAGATATTTATTTTTTTTATATTTTATGTTGGCGTGCTTACAAAGTTTGCATACATTGTGTTTCACACATTCTTCATTCATATTGTGTTTCACAGACTCATTCATATGCATTATGTTTTAAAAAATTAATCACCATTGGACTATGCCCATCACTACTGTCTTTTCAGGTCCGCACTGGATTTTTCCCCTTTCCTTTACCCCCTCCCTCCACCCCCCAATTGTGCAACTCTGTTTTTTCATCCCTATCCATCCTCACCCCTCTGCCAAATAACCATTTTTTATAGTCATTCATGCAATTCTTTCACTCTGAATATTCAGAACATGTTAGGGACAGTAATTTTTCTCTCAGGCCTCGGAACAATCCAGCTGAGCAAGTGCTGGACAGTTTCTTGCTCTGTGATGGCTGACACTCCACCCCTGGCTTCACTGACAGGCAGGAAGAAGCCCATCTGAGGGCCGAGTCACATAACCTGACAGTGTCACTCACCTGGTCTTCCAGTCCTCTTCTGACTTGGACCTGTTTTTGCGTGCTGCTCTTTGTTTTTCCTCTAATCGCTTTTTTTCTTCACTAGCTTGATCTAAAGAAAAAGAGCATCAGTGAAAAGTCTTTCTGTGTAGGGCATTCCAGGCACATTGGTAACCACAACAACACTACAGAGAAACACCATCCTCGTAGGGAAACCAGTGTACTGGAACCTAGGGTAGTGAGAGGCAGAACAGGCATTTAAGACTCATTGTCTGTCTGTCTCTTAACAAGTGCCATGCATTTGCTCACCACTTGTCTGTCAGCTTGTTGTGCTGTGATAGCTTCATCTTGCTGTGATGCTGGAAACTTTACCATTGTTGTTGTTGTTATGTGCCATCGAGTCGTTTGCGATTCATAGCGACCCCATGTACAAGAGCCCTAAATGCCGTTCTATCATGTGCCAACCTCGCTGTCTCAAACACACTCATTCCCACCACTCCACTCACAGAATCGATCCATCTCATCGAGGGTCTTCCTCTCCCACGCTGTCTCCACTCTCCCAAACATGATGTCCTTCTCCAAGGACCAGTCCCTCCTTGCAACATGCCCAAAGTATGTCAGATGAAGCTTCAGAATCCTTGACTCCAGGGAACATTCTGGCTTCACCCTCTCCAGGACAAACCTGTTTGTTCTCCTAGCAGTCCATGGTATATTCAAAACTCTTCTCCAGCACCACAAAGGCATCAATTCTCTTTTTATCATCCCTATTCAGTGTCCAGCTCTCCAATGCATAGCACGTAATTGCAAAGACTATATATAGCCTGGATCCAGGCGCACCTTAGTCTCCAGCCTGACGTCGTTGCACTTCAGAACTCTTGAGAGGTCCCTCACAGCTGACTTTCCCAATGCAATTCATCTTTTGATTTCCTGGCTGCTGTTACCAAGAGTGTTGACTGTGGAACCAAGTAAACAAAAACTGTTAACTATCTCAACCTCTTCACCATCCATACTGATGCTGCCAATTGGCCCAGTGGTGAGAATCTTTGTTTTCTTGATATTGAACTTCAGTCCATATTGAAAACTGCAGTCCTTGACTTTACCATTAGGGTCACCTATAGTGGAAAAATGTCAGTGGCGGTTCCAGACTAAGACATACTATGAAGAAATGCCTAGGTATTTACTTCAAAACATTGTTGTTATGTGCCCTTAAGTCAATTACAACTCACAGAACCGTATGAACAACAGATCCGAACCTTGTCCTATCCTGTGCCATCCTCACAGTCTCCACTACTCTTGAGCTCATTGTCAGGATCACTTTGCCAATCCATCTTGTCGAGTCTTCCTCTCTTTAACCTTCTACCTTTCCCAGCACGATGTCTTTTTCAGGACTGGCTCCTTAACAAGCCTCGAGTATGTGAGACAAGGTCTTTCCATCATCCTTGCATCTAAGAAGCGCCCTGGTTGTACTTCCTCTAAGACAGATTTTTTTTTTACTTTGGTATGTTCAATACTATTTGCCAATACCACAATTCAAAAACATCAATTCTTTTGGCATTCTTACACTCTGTCCATCTTTTAGATGCACAGGAAGCAAATAAAAATATAACGGCTGGGATCAAGAGTATCTTAGTATTTTAAGGGAAATTATTCCTGTTTAGTCCTTTGGAAAGTTCCTGGACAGATTTTCCCACTATAACACGTCTTTTGCTGTTATGAGTCCTACTACCATAGGTGTTGGCTAAAGATTAAAGAAATAGTTGACAACCTCAATCTTTTCTCCATCTATACTGATGTCGATTGGTCCAAGAGTGAGGAGGTTTGTTTCTTGATGTTGAGATGTCTTTGATCTTGTGCATAAGTGCTTCAAGTCTCCTTCACTTTCTGCAAGCAAGGTTGTGCCATCTGCATAACACAGGTTGTTGAGGACACACCCTCCAATCCTGATGCCAGGTTCGTCTTCTCAAATTATCTTCTTAGCATACAAAGTGAACACGTATGGAGGAAAGATAAAGCCCTGATGCCTACTTGTCTTGAATTTAAGTCACACAGTGTTCCCACATTTTGCTCAAATAAGTGCATCTTGGCCTATGCACAGGTTTCTCAAGAACACAAGTGTTCTGGGATTCCCAATCTTCTCAATGTTAGCCATAATTTACTATGACCCACAAAGTCAAATGCCTAATGTCCACTCTAGTGCTGGAGGGTGAGCCCCCTAGGCTGGAAGTCAACAGTGGACTTCAAGGACGCTGACAATGCAGAGAGTGGGGTGGGCGTGGCCGTAGTTCTATCTGCTGAACGTGGAGTAAACATGAGTCAGAGCCAACTTTGCAATAACTAACAACCACCACCATGACACCATAGCACGCTTCATCAGAAGGAGCCTTAAGGCTAAAAAAGACCCCTCAGTGCAAACATGGAAGGAAAAATATAACACACTGTGTCCAATTATTCTAACTTTCTGGTGAGATCTCCCTCAGATCCCTTTCACAATTAATTGAAACTGTTCCCAAAATATTATTTATTATAATAATTTGCAGAAAGACTCAGAATACACAGTTAGACTTGACCCGGCTGACATTCGGGCTCAGAGAAGTCTCTGTTGCAGGGGCTGCTCTGTATCTTGCAGGGTCTGTTTCAGCATCCTTGCTCTCTAGTAGATGCCTGTGACACTTTTCCCCAAACATCCAAAGTCTCCAAAGCTGACCCTTCAGCAACTTTTCCAAGGCTCTAAACTGCACAAGAGGGGATCTCCCATCTTTCTCTGTGGAGTACCTAGTGGACTCAGCAGCGCAAGTCCCTACAGACTACTTCAATAAAGCTCCTCAAAACTCATAAGGTGATATTGAAATTCTCTAAGATTAGAAGAGAATATAGGTTTTGGTCTCTATCCCCTTCTGGCCTTAAGATATACCTCTGGCCATAAATATTAACTTGTCAGGGGAATGCCAGTGAAAGAATGAATATGAGCTAATAAGGTCTACATGCTTGGTAGGTTGGAGGGACAGCAAAGAGGAGGAAAATCTCGGATGAGATGGATTGATACAGTGACTGGGGCAATCGGGGTAGATAGGTGCATCGGAATTAGTGAGACTGGCGCAGGAGAGGGCAGGGTTCAGAGCTGCTGTACACAGGGTCGCTATACAACAATGACAATAACAATAACAACTGACCTCTAAGTATTAAAAAAAGGTTACTGAAATTTAGTTGAAAAGAATCTTGGAGACTAAAATGTTCACATCCCAAGGACAATAATGGCCAGCAGGGATGAAGCAGGCCCTCACCCCGAAGACGTCGCCGTTCAGTGGTGGCACTTACCAATCTCTCCATTTTCCATAGCACGTATGTCAGGCCGCAACCTGCAGTCCGTTTTAGGAATCACACTTTCCATTTCCTTGTCTACTTCATTCAAAACCATTGCAAAACTGGTAAAATTATACATCTGAAAAGGGGGGGAAAGGTTCCATTTAAGACAAACCAGCTTATATAACAAAATGAGAAGCCCTTATTGCAGACTAGGTGTGCTGTAAGGAGGACCAGCCCCCAGTCGCATTTGTAAGTGGTCAGACCACTCAGGTTTGGACCACCTCTGTGCATCTGTTTCAAAGGCATTTCAAAGTAGACCTCACAAGATAAATATCTGCTCCCATCAGCATCAAGCAGAAGAGTAAGCAACATCACCATTTGTGCTTTTTCTCCCCCTCCCAATTAAAACCATTACTTGTTGGGTTGGGGGTTAAAACTGAGGATGGTACACCACCCTGCTTTTAACTAGGGCCAGTCTTACTGCTAAGTAGTTATTAAGAAGGTCCAGTAAAAACCTCATGGTAACACACCCTGCCCACCCAGATACCCAGAGGGTGGATAACATGAGTGCCCAGGGTCTTCAAGTGACAGGAGAAGGGCAAGAGGTAAAGGTCACAGCAGGCAGTGGGGGGACAGGGGCAGACACACTCTGCCAGCCTGTCTCCAGGGCCTGAGCTGGCCCTCTGTGTGGGGCAGGAGAAGTCTGTGCTTGCTGGGCGCTGTCTCACCTGGGCGGAGTTAGGAGGCCTGGGGGCGATCCGCCACAGTAGAACGCTTCCCGGGATAACAAACACGCTCTCAGAATCCGGCATGGGCATCTCATCGGACTCCTCGGATGTGCTCATCTTTAAGAATCAACATGAGAAAAAACAACCCCATTTAGGTATATTTAAAGAGACTACTCTGAAAAAGTAAAACAAGCCCCATTCTGTGAACACCACGAGAATGTGGAAGAGGATGGGGAGACCATTACTTTCTTTTTCATCTAGTTCTACCTTTTAACACCATGTTAGGGAGGCAAGAAATACTTGCTCAATGACTGGACAAATTCAGTAAGCATTCCTGCCTTGTGCATGTTAGTGCTATGTTCTTATTCCCACCACTCTTCATGCTAGTGTATCCGGGGCTATTATCATCCTCATTTTTTATTACAGAGTTTTCATGTTTTAAAAGCATCTTTTTTTTGCTAAGACAAAATGATTCATTTGGCTGTGTACTAAGCAGCCTCTGAATGGTAAGCACAGAGGATCCAGGGCAACATGGGAACCGGCTAATGCGGAGGAGGTGGCACAAGAGAAAGGCCAAGCCAGGAAGGGAACGTACACAGAACAACAGAAGCGGGAATTCTGGAGGGAGTTAATGAAATTTACCAGCAGCGAAAAAGAGAACAAATACTCAAGACCTGGAATGCATTTGATAAAAGAGAATTTGGGAAAATGCTTGGTAAAAAGGAACTCTTGGGGACTACTTGTTATGGCCAGAGCTGTATCAGGAGCTGTATACATTTGTTGTTATTGATTGCCATCGAGTTGAGCACAACTCATAGCAACTCTATGAACAAAAGACCTGAAATGTTTCTATAACTATCGTCATTTCTCAAAGTTCATAGAGTTTCCAGAGGCATGTGGTTTAGGAAGTGGATGCCACTCCTGCTTCCTGTATACATTTAATCCTTACCCTGCTGAAGGTTATCCAGAAAAGACCTGAACAACATTGACAGAGAACTACCAGAAATACAAGCTGGGTTTAGAAGAGGTCATGGCACTAGGGACATTATTGCCAATATCGGATGGATCTTGGCTGAAAGCAGAGAGTACCAGAAGAATGTCTATCTGTGTCTGACTGACTATACAAAGGCATTTGACTGTGTGGATCACAAGTTGTGGCTAACCTTGAGGAAAATGGCAATCTCAGAACACTTGATTGTGCTAATATAAAACCTATACTTGGACCAAGAAGCAGTTTTCAGAACAGAGCAAGGAAACACTGCATGGTTCAAAATCAGGAAAGGAGTGTGTCGGGGATGCATCCTCTTTCCATACCTTTTAAATCTGTATGGAGAACAGATCATTTGGGAAGCAAGGCTTTATGAGGAGGACTGTGGCATCAAGATTGGAGGAAGACTCATTAATAACCTATGATACGCAAATGACATAACTTTGCTTACTAAAACGGAAGAAAACCTGAAGCACTTGCTGTTTGACCTTTTGAGGTCAAGGTAGTCTTCAATATGGATTGAAGCTCAACATAAAGAAGACAAAGATTCCCATCACTGGGTCAACTGGCAGCACCATAATAGATGGGGAAGAGACTGAGCTTGTTAGCAATTATAGCTTGCTTGGATCCACAATCAACACTCTTAACACCAACAGTCAGGAAATCAAAAGATGAATTGTATTGGGGAAATCTGCTGTCATGAACCTCTCCAGAGTGCTGAAGAACAATGATGCCAGTCTAGATACCAAGGTGCACTTAATCCGGGCCATGGTCTTCTCAATTACTTGTTATACTTCAGAGAGTTGGACAATGACTAAGTATGACAGAAGAATAGATGCCTTTGAGTTGTGGTGCTGGAGAAGAGACTGGAACATACCATGTGCTGCCAAGAAAACAAATAGGTCTATCTTGGAGTCTCTTCTTGGAGGCTAGGATTTCGAAGTACCACCTCACTTACTTTGGGCATGCGGCCAGGAGAGATTGACCCTTGGAGAAGGACATCATGCTTGGAAGGGTGGACGGGCAGCACAGGAGAGGAAGACCCCAGATAAGATGGATTAATACAGTGACTGGGGCAATGGGAATTCGTGTGTCAGAATCAGTGAGACTGGCTCAGGACAGGGAAGGGTTCAGAACGGCTGTACATACGGTCACTGTGCATCGTGTGCAATTCAACAGCACATAACAACAATAACATACTATGACAGGTTTGGAAGCAGGAGTGGCATCCACTTCCTAAACAACATGCCTCCAGAAACTCTATGAACTTTGATAAATGTCAATAGTTGTAGAGGGACTTCAGGTCTTTTGTTCACAGGGTTGCTATGAGTCGTGCTCACCCGGAAGGCAATCAACAAGAACAAAAATGAACTTGACATCATCATCTCAGGCTCACCCACAGAGAATTCAGGGTTTGGAAGGTTAAAAGTATTCCTAAGGTCACGGTTAAGCAATTGCTAAGTTCTGGTGAGGAATTTTCAATGAAAATGCTTTCTTTAAAAAAAAAAAAAGTTAAAAAACAAATTCACCAAAAAAGTGCAACAAGTCAGACATGAAAGGACAAATACAGTATGATCCTATTTACATGACATATCTAAACTAGGCCAAGACACTGAGAGCAAAGTTTCTAGTGGTTCCCAATAGCTGGGTAAAGGGGTCAAAGGGAAGTTCCTTTTTTTTGGGGGGGGTGTTACTTTTTTTAAAAAAAAATTTATTATTTTTTTAATGTGTGTGCCATCAGATTGGATCTGACTTGTAAAATTTTATTATTTTTTTAATGTGTGTACTATCAAATTGGATCCGACTTGTACAGGACATTGCCCCTCCATGTCCAGCAGAGTAGCTGATGGACTTGAACCACATGCCTTCAGCACTGCAGTACAGGGGGAGTTACTTTTTAAGAGGCCTGAGTGTCTGCTCAGGATGATGAAAAGGTTTTAGAAAATGATGGCGGTGATGGCAGCACAACATCTGGGAAATGCAATAAATGTCAATAAATTCTACATTTGAAAATGGTTAATCATGGGGCAAATTTTTAAACATTAAAACAATCAAAATAAAACAAAACAATAATATTTTAACTATGTCATAATGCTGATAGAAGTCTTCACAGAGTATGTGAACATGCTCAGAGCATGAGAAGTTGACAGCAGGTGGACGAGAGAGAGGAAGATAAGGAGACATGGAGTGCATGTGCAAGAATAAATTATGGTGAGGAAAAGGCCATTTTCCTGCAAAGACTGACAGGAGACTAAGGGACATGAGGGCTCTCTGCTGATCCTCCGCCATGCTCTTCCCTGCCCCACTTCCTGTGAGACATGCTGCCTAATGAGTGGGCTGGGGTGGGCATCTCTTGCCAAGTCGCCTCACACCAGCAGGAGCTGCAGCCAAGGGGTTTTGTTTCAGGTCTCTCTGGGTCCCAGCCCAACCAGTTCCCCACCCACTAAAAAAGCATCCATGCACTTCCGAACGCAGAAAAAGCAGGCAGGAAATGGAGGAGGAAAGAGTGAAAGGAAAGCCTGTGTGCCCAGAGTGATGACAAAAGGAAAGAAAAAAGGGAGGAGGGAAAGTCAAAGTCAGGGAAAGGCTTGTCTGGTCACAAAATAACACTCTTTTCACCTCGGGGCCATGGCTAATTCATGTACAAAGTCACTAATAGGCACGTCTTTTGCTTTTAAGGAATATTCTCTATCACTGCCATCAAATCAGAACCAGTTCAGAGCCAACCCGCGCCACAAGGCTCCTGCCACTGTAAATCACATGGGAGGGGACTGTTCAGCTTTTGCCTAGAGAACTGCTGGTGGGTTTGAACAGATAGAGTGGCGTAGCTTTTGGCTTTAGCAACACAACCCCCTCAAGACGGGCTTTGTCTTACTATGAGCTGGGCACTCTCCTGAGCTCTTCTCACAGGCAGGTACTACTGTTATCCCCATTTTACAAATGCAGGAACGCAGGCAGAGAGGACTCTGAGTAAGATTTCAGCAGCCATCACTGCTGGGGACAGGATCCTAACCCAGAGGGTGTGCTCTCCTAGTTACTGGTGGGTAGTCTGGATGCAAACAAATATTTCCTGTCCAAACAGGTGCAACCTTTCTTTAGCCCTCCGCTCTCTCGCGTGGTGGGCAGGGACTGAATTCTATGAGCTGCAGAGCCTGCCTGAGGCCAGGCAACAAGAAGCTACGTGCTGTACATGTGGGGAATTCCATCAGGATATTAAGTGTCCCATAAAGAGAAAAGTTAGAAAGGGCAGAAGGATAGCAGTCCGGTAGTGACTCATGTCCTTAACTATGACTGTCATGATCAGTAACTCAGTGACAGGAGAAAAGGCCAGCAAAAATGAACAACAAGCATCAACATAAACGGGGTCATTTCAGAAGCAATTTGAAATATCCAAAGGATCTTAATTTCTGTTGCACATAGACAGATGAGTGGGAACCAAACTCCTCCAAGCTGGAGACAAACTCCAAGCAGTTTATCTCCAAGGAACTCCCAATTCTCAGTGTTACCAGAAAGATTTCAATGTTCCAGAGGTAACAATTAGAGGCTTAAAAGAGTGGTGCATCTCTAAGCTAGAAGACAAGCTCTTGCTGCTAAGACAGACACCAGCCTGTTAAGAGAGATGTAGGTAGGAAGGAGGTGGGAAGGGACACTGAACTTCCTGGGAAGGGTGACAAAAAACATGGGACCAAAGTGGTGAGGGCTCAACTCCATGGTAACCATAACTGACGTCACTGGGTTGTACATGTGGCACTGAAATGGCAAATGTTTGTTAAGTATATAGGTAACACAATTTAAAGAAATTCAAGGAGGAAAAATGCCATACATTAGAATATAAGGAAGAAAGCCCACAAACAAAAATTGTCAAACTGTAACACCCCAACAGGTTGCTTCTAAAGGGGGGACCGGCATGAAGGTAGAGCCCAGTTGTTTCTTTGATTCCACCTGACAAGGTGCACACCTGTTTGCTGTTCTTCTTCTCCTCAGTGTTCTTCTTATCATTTTTCTTGTAAGCCTCAAATGTGGCCAGGTCCACACTGTACAGACATTCGGTCCACTTCCCGTAGAGGGCGCACAGCTTCTTCTTGCTGTCAACACAAAAGGATGGTCAGCCACCAGCAAAACCAGCGCTTGGCTGTAGTCTACCATCATGAAGATCTTTATTAACCTGATTCATTACAGAAGACACATTTTTAAAGACTTTTCAATGTACTGGTCAGGAGGATTATGTCTGCATGTTTTAACACTTGATTTTATTTCACGAACAACAGCGATCGTTACTGTGGCCATTGTTAGCGGCTGCTGAGATGGCAGGACCGATGTACCATGGGAACAAAACAATGACAGGTGTCCTGCTCCAACCTCACGGACTTTTCCTGGCTGGAACACCAACATGCAAAAGGAGTTCGCTGACCAATTTTCCTACGTGGATGGGCACGCCTTTCTCTCTGGTTCATTTTAGGGGCGGGAAGTCGGCAGCACCACATTGAGAATCACAGCAGCACACAGCCTCCACTGACAAATGTGATGCACACTGGCTGCGGATCAAGCCAGCTCAGCCCATGAGAAAGGCAAGGGTTTACCACGGTGCCCCAGACACCCCCAGGATCCAAAGTTTTCAATGGAAACTTTACCTTTTGTCTTGAATGTAGCCTTCGACTTTGTGTAATTCCTTACCAAAAAGGCCACATGGCTTGAAATTCAATACACATTTGTCTCCGGTCCTATGAAGGAAATATTAAGTCCAGGTCACTATTCAACATCAACAAAGCAGCAAAGAATAAAGGCACTAACTCTCCAGCAGCACCTGCTATCTAACATGTGCCAGGTTCCACATGGAAGGGACGATTCATCCTCATTTAGCCCACCGCCATCACAAAGAGACCGTGAGGGCCAGCAGCGGCTCAAAGACAAACCTAGACTCAAATCCAACTCTTTATAGACTCTTGTGTTCACCTTCCTTGCACGGCTAACACAAAGGGGAGAATATAAACCGATCAACATAAACAGGACAAACTGAGGGGGAATCAAGGCTCATGGGAGGTGGGGAAGTTCAGAGTTCATCCATCCTTGCTCTTCAGAAACAGAAACTTCAACAGACGCCGCTCACTCCAGGAGCTTCATTTATTCATATGCTTTACTGCCCGATTCGGAAATTTTCATCAGGTTCTGTTAGAGCTTTGCACACGTACACATGCATGTTTGCACACATACACTTGTGTATGAACACACACACAAAAGAAGTCCGCTGGACGCTGTGGTTAAAGCGGAAGGAACAGTCAATCATGCATCCCCGGACTTACTTGTGGTTCGTAATTTCCACATTGCCATACTGCTCAATCCAGAGTTTGCCCACGATGATGTTATGCACACAGCAGGTGGGGTTTGTCCATGTGTATGCTTCATTGTGTCTACAAAACAAAAGTGGAGCCTTATTTTGTTTAAAAAGTATATCTATGTTAAATACAAAGATGCTTTAGTGGTGCAGTAAAGTGTTTTGCTGCGAATGAGGCTGCTGGGGGTTTGACCCCCCTGCTGTGCTGCACCAACTGCTGTCTGCTTCCATAAATATTTACAGCTTCAGATTCCTGATGGCGCAGCTCTACTCTGCCCTGTGGGACAGCTCTGAACGGGAATCAACTTGATGGCAGAAGTCTCGAATGATAATGAGTCTTTAGGTGGCAAAGTTGACTCAGCTCTGGAATTTAGAAATATTGTGGCTTTAACTCACAGTAGTAGTGCCCTCACTGTTCCTTAAAAGAAAAAAAAAAACCCAAAGCCTGCCCTTTGATTAAACTCTAAACAGAGTGTGCATGTATTCACAGGGTATAGGTTGCCAGAATGGGAAAGTGGGGGCTGGTGGTGAAGAACTAGGAAAGAGTCAGTGGGGACAGGAAAAAAAGGGGTAATAATAGGTATAGATTAAAAGTATTTAATGATATAAAATACAATTTATGTGAATGCTTTCATGAACAACAATTAAAATTGGACTGTAGAAAACACAAGATAGAGAAATGAAACAATATGTATGTACTATTGTACGCAAACCAACAAAAAAACCACATAAAATAAAAATTTTAAAAAACCTTCTCCTATTATATACATTGTTTCTGTCACAAAATAAAGTTTGCCTGGCATTGTTAAAACAACAACAAAACAAAACAAAACTTGACGAAACCGAAGTTAAATTAGAGCTGGAGATAGAGTGATGCTCTGACTGGCAGTCAGTGGGGTTTCAGCTTCTGTGTCTGTTACACACACCGCACAATTAGGCCAGTCTTGTGGATAAAGAGACGAGAAAGAGATTTTTAAAAATGACAAGAATCTCATACTGTTTCACAGGCCTCTGGACCCTGTTCCTCCAGTTAGGAAGGAAGGACTATTTCTGAATTGAGGTACCAGAGTATTGTTCCTGATGCTGCAGCCACCACAGCAGAGTGGAGCTGAGGGGCAGGTGCTGGCTTTGGGGTGAGTCTAGGAGACACCCCCCCACCCCCAGGATTTCCCCAGCACTCTCCACCCTGTAGATGTCTACACTTTCAGGTCTTCAGGAGAAGAGATTGGAGAAGCCTGTTTTCTGTCCATTTCCACAGGTCAGCACTGGGATTCAGGATGCCCTGAGTCTCCAATCAGGAAATGTGGGAACTAAAAATAAGACGAGGAAATGTACTCCTGTGTTGGTCTCCAGGGTTTGGTTTTTTAAATTTCTGTCCCTTGTCCTTGCTACTGTTTGCCTTTCAGAGATCAGAGTGGCCTTTCATTCAGGATTTTCAGAGTCATCAAGTGGGAGAGACAGGGTTGTTTTTGTGTACCATGGAGTTGAAACTGGCCCTCTGGAGGGTTTAACTGCGTGACAGGAGATTGTTCCTCCTTCTGCAGAGCAGCTGGTCACAGCACAGCTTCTTGCCAATAGGCCACCAGAGTTCCCTAAGTCCTTGCTGCCTTTCAGAGACCAGAGCCACCTTTGAGCGGGAGAGACACGGTAGGGTGTGCCCGTTCTGCAAGAACTGGAACTACCACTGTCTTTGAGTTTAACATGGTTAAGAAGTTACACTGTTAACCCTAAGGGGCACGTGTGATTCCATCACTTGGGGAGATACACTGGCAATCTTCTCCAACACACTTTAGACTAAAAATCTACTGGAGGACGAGCTCTGGTGGCCTAGTGGCAAGAAGATGAACTGCAATCCCAGAGGTGCATGGTTTGAATCCTCCATCAAATGCTCTGCTGGAGAAGAAGGGACAATTTCCTCCTATACCAGTCAGATCTGATTTGACGGTACACACACACAGACACAGACACACACACACAGAGACACACCCACAGACACACACACACACACTCTAAAAACAAAACAAAAATCTACTGGAGGGTCAGCTATGAGTCTGACTTGATGGTACATAACAAAAATGATTCTAAATGATGAGAATTTTTTACATCCCTAATGTCTAAGATGTACTGCACAACTAGTATTTCACTATTTCTAAAAAGGAATTCATTCTGAAAGATGATGAACAGACCTCATGATGCATAGAGAGCTGTTTCTTAAGAACTGTCATGAGTGATTAACTCTATTCTCTTGGGCTAAACATCAAATACAAACCAACACTGGTTAAATCAAGCAAAAACTAATGCTGTATTTCTCAAACTCTTTTACATGGAGCTAGATAATTTATATTTTCTAGATGCTTCCTCCAGCCCTACCTTTTGAGCATGATCACGCCTGTGTGCAAGTGGATATGCTTAGGGGAGGCAGGGGTATATGGAAAGAGCCCAAGGCTTTGACCCCAACTTACTCCAGGAGCTCCAAGGTAATGATTCCTTTGGGTTCTGCTTCTACGCTCTTGCCCCAGAACTTGAGCTTGGGATAGATGGAGCCATGAAAGATGAAATCGTTGTTTAACCCCTCAGCGTGAAATGCGCTAATTGGTGGGTGATGGCTGACCTGTTCAGAGATGAGTCTGAACCCAAGGTCATCTCTTAAGGTAAAAAAAAAAAAAAAGAAGGAACAGTGTTATTAACTGTACAACTGAATGTGTGCATTACTGCTACTGCTATCAAAGACCAAGATTAAAATATTAAAGAGACAAATTCAACAAAATAGACAATCCCTTGTTATCGTGATGAAACAATAACTTTATAGATGAGAAGTTGTACCGATACAATGCAAACTACTAAATTCAATGCTATTATGGGGCTATTGGACACAGTAAAATAAAAAATTATGCATATGAAACAGAGTAATTTGCATGAAATGACAAAAGGAGCTCTGTGTAGCTCTCACTTATATTAGGATAGAGAAATGTGGTGTGCCCACATTCAAATATAGAAGGAATAAATGATATCAAACTTGTATACAGAGGAAGTAAAAGAAGTAAAAAGAGGCTGGAGCGAGCAGACAAAGGGACCGGGCTGCAGGTGCATCACATCTTTACAACAGCATAGATTTATGCTGACAGACTTTAGATGGTTACAAAAATCAGATGTCTTATGGCCAATATAAGGAGAAAAGGACAATTAATCCCATAGTCAGTGTTATTAAAATCCCTAGGATTACTTACTTTCCAATATGACACTTTTAAATTTGTTTCAATAGTTCTCATACAGGCTCCCAAGTGGTAAGTAGCATAGATATAGATACCAAAGTTACTAAATTGCAGGAGCCATTCAAAATTGATTGTGGTGAAGCATGAAAACCCAACAGTCTATCTAGAGGCAGGAAAAGATCTCACCGGACTAATTCATAAGTTTCTCCCAGAAGTGGATTGAAAGGCTTTCCAGTACGTTCCCACTGAGAGGCAACAGCCGACACAGCAAAAGCAGCTACGCTCTGTTGGACAGAGAATCAGGACAAATTACAAATGGCGGCACTGGCTCCTTCTTCTTTCAGGAGTTGCATGTTCACAAAGATGGTCACCCACAAATTTATTTTTTGAGGAGCTAAATGACTTTAGATTTTTAATATGCTCTCACAACTGAATAAGGAAACTTGGATTTTGAGAATGATAATAAATTGTATTCTCTTCCTGACATGCTATTTCCCAGTGACATTCTTGTAAAACCCCATGGATGTTACAAGCTGTCTCAAGGAGTTCTTAACAAAACCATCCAAAACTCTCAAGACCAAATTACTACTAATTTATCTACAAATTGCATGTTTATTTTGTTTTTTAAAGTAGAGTATTTTGGGACTCTTGTTGTTTGGTGCTGTTGAGTCATATAGGACACATAATGACCTACGAACAACAGACCTGAACCCTGTCCTATCCTGTGCCATCCTCACAATCTTTGATACCCTCAAGCCGACTGCTGCAGTCACTGTGCCAATCCACCTGACTGAGGCTCTTCCTCTCCTTCCGAAGCATGATGTCCCTTCTCCAATTTTTAGGATAATGGACAAGACATACAAAATCATTAAATGGATGCCAAATCTGAGGAGTTTGGGAAAAGATGACTTACATAAAAGAAGAAACAGAAAGATTCTGTTTGGAATGTCACTGCTTTGTTTGAAGGAAGACAATGTGTCTACTATACTTGCCTGTATCAAGTCCATCCATGGACATTACACAAAGAGCTATTTAAAGTTCAAGTCCTTGTTTTTTGTTGTAACGTAAAGCACTACATACATAGTAAGGTACACATAAGCATAAATACATGAGTATGTGCATTCATTCCTTCTTGGAAACACCCTGAGAATTTCTGAAAGAAGAAAGACTGGCATGTTTTAGGGGTTTTTCCCCCTCCCTGCTAACATTCTAATGATACTTTCTAAAAAGAAAACTTAGAAATGGCTAACCAGCTAGGTTTGGTTTACAGATCACCCTTGGCTTCTCATGCAATTCTCACCAGTCTTTTCCACTTGGCAGACACGGTGCCTACAGGCAGCAGAGGAATGAAACAAGGCACACTGAATGTGCTGAGTGGTCTGAGAACCTTTCCCAGCTCACCGGGGACCTGGCACTCACTGTGTGAGTGAGGAGCAGGGCACAGCAGTGTGGGGCAGGCTTCCCTGGTGCTCACACCACAGCTCCCGACACGTACCTGCATCCTTTCCACAGGATCAGAGCAGGAGCTGGCCTTGTGGATGAGGTACGTGTGCTCCATATATTCAGTCAGTCGCTGGAGAAAACTCAAAGGCTCATTGAATATAACTGGCATGGTGATCTTGGATAGCTCCTATTTAAAAAGAAAATGCAAATTGTTATGTTCAATAAACACAGCAAAATTATCTGCCATCTTAACATTATTTTGGAAAGGAGATAACAGAAAACAATCACATATGGAATGGAATTAATATCAGGACCATTTCATATATCTTCCCAGAGCATCTAACAATAAATACAGAGCATACTGTTGTAAGCACTGAAAAGGAATTATGGGAGGATGCAAACACACTGCTTGACTTCCAGGACTCCCCAAGTTAGCAGTGAGCATGCCAGCATGATTAGCAAGTTGCATCAAAATTAGGATATGGCTGAAGAAGGTGATGGGGCACAGAAAGGAAAAAAAAATTCTCCAAAAGATCAACGACATAGCCTACTTCTTGGGGTGCAGGCCAGGTTTTTTTCCGGAAGAAAGTTCCAACAGTTTGTTTTGACTCACAGTATGCACAAACAGGTCTGTCCTAGAGAGGGTGAAACCAAGCTGCTCCTTGGAGGCAACAATTTTGAAGCTCAGTCTCACATACTTTGGGCAAGTGGCCAGGAGGGCCTGGTCCTGGGAGAAGGACATCATGCTTGGAAAAGAAGAGGGAGGAGAGTGCAGGAGAGGAAGACCGAGATGGGATGGATTGACACAGAAACTGGGGTAATGAGGGGAGGTGTGTCAGAGACAGATTGGCTCAGGATAGGACAAGGTTCAGAGCTATGCGTACTTAGGGTCACAAGTGACTAGACGACAACAACAACAACTACCACGACGCTTTTCTAAGCACACTAACCCAGTGTAAGTGGTGAACTGGAGTACTAGAAGGCCACTATGTATGCTACAAAACAGCATCCCATCAAATAGACGTCAATGGCAGGCAATGTGCTGATCTTTTTTAACATTTCTCTCCCCACCCAGCCCTCCTTTTGTGCTGAGGTTTCTGGGAGGTATATGCGATGGGCATGGTGTAGTTTACTGGCTTAAAATATACTCTCCTTTCACTGTTATACAATCCCTCCCCCTAAGTCCACTCTACTACGCAGCCTTCGATCTGGACTCCTGTCATGACAATAATACCTAATCCTATATCCCTTCTAAACAGTTCTCTCTCTCATATGTTTCAATGCAGTATACATATTTACCCCATCTTTCTCAGTCTCCCCCCATAAGAATGAACTAGAGGGGTGGGGTGGGCAGGGAGAAAAGTGCAACAATGGATGAATGGAAATCCAAAATCTCTGTAAATTTTCATTAAAATTAACAATAATAATAATAATAATAATAATAAAGAATTATACTTTCCTTTGGTGTGGCCATTTTGGGGGTCTGATGAAAGGAGGAGAAATCAAAGGCAAAAATATTTTGTACTAAAAATGTGCAAGTGTCTTTTTAAAAAGCAGTGCTGGTTGGTTAAAAACTACTTGGCAATGACATTATCTGGCAAGGGGCTCATTTCTAAAATTCACAGAAAACTAGAAAATCTTAACAAGAAAATGACAACCCAATTACAAAATGGGAAGAAGTTATGAAGACTCTTCATCAAAGAAGACAGTCAAATGGCCAACAAACACATGAAGACACATTAAAGATCACTAGTTATTATTGTTAGGTGCTACTGAGCTGGAATTGACCATGGCCGATAGCCCAGCAGGTTTTTAGAAGCTGTAAATCACAAGGAAGGAGACTCTCGACCTTTCTTCTACACAGCAGCTGGTAGAGTAGAACACATGCCTTTGGGCTGGCAGCACAATTCCTTACTACTAGGCCACCAGAGATGCAAATTAAGATAACAACGAGACCTTACCTCACCCTAGTAAGAGCAGCAAAATTCAACCAGACACCAAACAACAAGTGCTGGTGAGGGCATGGTGAGACTGGAACTCTAATACATTGCTAGAAGTAAAAGGATGCAACCAATATAGAAAGTTGGTGTTTTCTTAAAAAGTTGACAAGAAATACCACTTGATCCATTTATTCCACTATGATGTGTATATACCCTAAAGAAATAAGAGCTGTAAAACAGATATATACACACGCAAGTACACTGTAGCATTATTCACAATAGCAAAGAGATGGAAATAACCCATGTGTCCATCAACAAACAAATGGATAGACAAACTATGATACATCCACACAATGGAGTACCATGCAACACTGAAAAACAATGAAGAATTTGTGAAAGGTTACACAACACAGATGAATCTAGAGAGTATTATGCTGAGTGAGGTAAGTTTGTCACAAAAGAGCAAATATGTACAAGACCACTGTTATAAAAAGTTAAGAGACTCTACAACCAGGAGAAGATAAAATAAATGAACGGGACCTTCTAAGAATCAAATCCCTATGCACATACAAAAACTTCTCCAACAGGGTAAAAACGGAAGCCACAGACTAGGAAAACAGACTAGGAAAAAGTATTTGGTAATGATATGTCAGATAAGGGACTTATATCTAGAATTTATAAAATACTTGAGCACCACAACAAGATAAACAATCCAATTGAAAAATGGGCACGGGATATGAACAGACACTTCACCAAAGAAGACATTCAGATGGCCAACAAGCACATCTTCGTGTTCAAAATCTCTAGCTCTAAGAGAGATGCAAATTAAAACAACTATAAGATATAATATCATCCCAGTAAGAATAGCAAAATTTAATAGAACAGCAAGCAACAAATGCTGACGAGGTTGTGGAAAAGCTGGAACCCTTATTCACTGTTAGTGGAAGTGTAAAATGGTGCAGCCCCTGTGGAAGGCGGTATGGCGCATTCTCAAAAAGTTGCAAATAGAAATACCATTGACCCAGCAATTCCACTACTGAGAATATATCCCAAAGAGACCATAACTGACACCCAAGCAGATATATGCACACCCATGTTTATCGTGGCTTTGTTCACAATAGCAAGGAGCTGGAAACAACCCAAGTGCCTATCAACAAACGAATTGACAGAGAATGTATGGTATATTCATACAATGGAATACTACATAGCATTAAAAAACAAGGAACTCATGCAATATTATTCAAAATAGGTGACCATGGAGGACATTATGCTGTGTGAAATATCTCAGTCACAAAAGGAAAAATACTTCATAGTGACACTGTTGTAAAACAGGACTGATACTGGAGTTGGGAAGAGACTGAGAAAGATGGGATAAATAATGTATACTGCATTGAAACAGATAAAGGAGAAAACTGTTTAAAAGGGATACATGATTAGGTATTTTTGTCATTACAGGAGTCCAGAATGAAGGCTGCATAGTGGAGTGGACCTGGGGGAAGGGACTGTAAAACA
>NW_006399905.1:7303940-7320688 GCF_000299155.1 Elephantulus edwardii | reverse complement strand
AATAATAAAAGTTAAGAGACTAGGGTTTACTTACAGAGAGAATCAATCTAGTAGAATTACCAGGGAAGAGAAGGGAGGGAGTAAAAATTTAATTGAGAATGAACATTTATTAAAGTAGGTGAAGGAAAGAACAATATAGAATAAGTGGACTATTGTGTGTACAGTAATTAATGTTACGGAACAAAATATACATGAATGCTTGACTGGTGGGAGAAACCCCCAAATGCTGTGCAAACTCTTACTCAAATCACAAAAATAACAATTTGGGGGAGGGGAAATAAAAGAAAACTAGTCCCTCCAAAACAGTATAAATAATAATGATTTAATGACTAGCCAAGGATATCTGATCTCAAGAGCAACTTTCCAACATTCTGTTCCTCAGGTGCTTTAACAAGTGACAATACTGTGAAGGTCTTTCAAAATTTCAGCAAGTAAAGACCTTATCTTAGTATTCTCTGGCCAGTAGAGGGAATATTCTGCTTATTTTCCCCTAACTTTTCCCCTTCCATTATTTACCTTTCCCTGAGGGCCAGGTCTTCCCTGAAGCCTGCTGGTTAAAGTCACAGGGTGGGTAGACCATCTGGGCTACATTCATATGACTTTTCGGATTTTTTTTTAACCCTCTAAACAGCCCTATTTTACTACCTGCACAATTCAGAAAAAGCATGTGTCCTTCAGAACATGGGAAAAAGAAAACCACCTCACTCTATACCATTCAATATGGATAAACACATGCCTCCTTAACTGGGAAAGCAAGGGGAGTAAGACTCTACAGTAAGAAAAAAATAATAAAAGAAGACTCACTGTATATACCATGACAGCTCTTTTAAACCAGAAATTCATCGTTAGGGAAAAGTCAAGAAAATTTAGATTACAAAGGCTTTGTCTTAATTAAGATGCCTAGGTCAATAGCAACTAACAAAGCTTTCTTCGACTATAAAAACAAATACAACTTTATTTTATTTTAAAAACAATTCTATGCATAAGACAGAGAGAAGTATATGAAAACTATTTATTTTATTCCCTTCCCTATTCCTCTCCCCAAAGGCAAAAGTATTATCTACTGTCTGAAATACACCTCTATGTATGTATTTACATGTGAAAGTATATGCATATGTTCTCTACTGGTTGCATTGAGTCTGTCCTATGTTCAGACCCATGAATTGCTACTGTATTGCTTTTTTTAACCTGTACATGTATGCATATTTATGATATTGGTTTTTTTTTTTAAATCCATAGGGATAGCCCTATATGTTGACTTATCTCTGCTTTTTAAACAAGGTCTTTTTAATTGCCAGATGGCATAAGAGAAGACTGCTGAGCAAGTATGAGTTTCACTGTTGGCTTTGCCCTTTATTTCCCATGTAAACTTAGTGAAACTAAACTCTGTACCTCTTCCCTTATCAATAACATGGTCTTTACAGAACAGCATTACCACAAAGCATTGTTGTAAGAGTTACCATTTATTTGCAAAGCACTTGGACCAGTTCTGGGCATAACAAAATCCTTTATCTGCTTGCTAAAGTAAAAAGAAAAAAAAATGTCCTCCACAGATAAATCATACACAGTTTTGCCATGTATCTTTAAAAACATGGAAAAAATTAAAGTTTATCCCAATAACTAGGATTTCTGGATCATTTAAGTTTTTGACAGTTATTACAGTGTTTTCCAAAGACTCTATCAATTTACATTTCCAGCACTTCTGCAAGGGAGTCAGCTTTTCTTTCAATATTAAAGAGAAGTAGGTTGTTTTCAATGTAATCACAGTCAGTCATTCTACAAATATTTACTTGAACACCCACACTGGGCTAGATACTATTTGAAAAAGCCCCAGTCACTGTCACTGAGTTGGAACTGACCTTGGTAGTTGACCTTCTGGCAGGTTTTCAGAGGTGCTTTGCATGGGAGGAGAATGCCCAACTTTCTCCCTCAGAGCAGCTCATAGATCTGACCCAGCTGCCTTCGAGCTGACAGCACAATTCCTTACCTACTCAGTCATCGGAGCTCCCCAGTATTATTTTGTTGTCATTGTTGCTGTGCCATCGATTCACTTGTGACTCATAGTGATCCTGTATGCAACAGCTCTGAACCCTGCTCTATCTTGAGCCAACCTCATTGTCTCTTACACCCCCACCCCCATGATCCCAGTCACTGAGTCCACCCATCTCATCCAGGATCTTCCTCTCCCATGCCATCCCTCCACAAACAGGTTCATCCTGGAGAGGGTGGAACCTGGCTGCTCCTTGGAAGCAGGGATTTTGAAGCACTGTCTGACATTCGCTGGGCATTCTATAAAGAGGGACCAGTCCTTGGAAAGGGACATCATGCTTGGAAGTGTGGAGGGACAGCACGCTACTATTTCAGGCATTCATAATAACCAAACCTTAGCTAGAATGCCCTCCTTCCTCCCTTAACATTTATATTTATTTCCAAAACTTCAAGACTCAGCTTGAGTTTCAAGTGGTGGACAGAATAGTGAACGCACCAAAATTTATATCCATCCAGAACCTCAGAATATAACCGTATTTGGAAATAGGGCCTTTGTAGATATGAACAGGATGAAAATAGAGATAAGATTATACTGGATTTTAGGGTATGGAACTTTTAAGAATACATAGACACAGAGTAGAGTAGAGACAAAGACTGCACCTACAAGGCAAGGCATGGTAAGAATTGCTGGCAGCCATCCAAGGCTAGATGAGAGGCACGGGATGGATTCTGTCTCAAAGATTCAGAGACTCGTCCCAACGCTGTGATCCTGGATGTCTGGTCTCCTGAAATATGAGACCATACATCTTTACTGTCTTAAGTCACTCACTTAGTAGTTAATTATTACAGCAGCAACAGAATAATCTATTGAGTTGTGGTGTTGGCGAAGAGTCTGAATATCACATTGTTGTTATGTGCCATTGAGTTGCCTGTGATTCGTAGTGACTCTATGCACAACGGCCCTAAAACCTGCTCTATCCCTTGCTAATCTTATTGTCTCCAACACACCTATCCCCATTACCTCAGTCACTAAATCAATCCATCTCATTGAGGATCTTCTTCTCCTGCGTTGTTCCTCCACCCTTCCAAGCATGACGCCTCTGTCCAAGGACTGGTTCCTCCTTGCAACATGTCCAAAGTATGTCGGACAAAGCTTCAGAATCCAAGGAGCAGATTGACTTCACCCTCTCTAGGACAAACTTGATATTCTCCTAGCATTCCATGGTATATTCAATACTCTTCTCCAACACCACAGCTCAAAGGTATCAATTCTCCTTCTATCATCCCTAGTCATTGTCCAGTTTTCTGATGCAGAGCAAGCCTGGATCAGGCGCACTTTAGTCTCCAGAGTGACATCATTGCTCTTCAGTACTTTGGAGAGGTCTCTGACAGCAGACTTTCCCAATGCAATTCATCTTTTAATTTGCTGACTGCTGGTACCAGGAGTTGATTGTAGAGCCAAGTAAACTTAAGCTGTTGACAATTCCAATCTCTTCACCATCCATCATGATGCTGCCAATTGGCCCAGTGGTGAGAATCTTTGTTTTCTTGATGTTGAACTTCAATCCATATTGAAGGCTGCAATCCTTGACCTTTTGCACCAAGCACTTCAAGTCCTCCTCAGTTTCAGCAAGCAGGGTTGTGTCATCTGCATAATGCAGATTGTTGATGAGTCTTCCTCCAATCCTGATGCCACATTTCTACTAATAGGGCCCAGCTTCCCGGATAATCTATTCCACATATAGATTGAAAAGATATGGAGATAGGACACATCCTCGGTGTACACCCTACCCAATTTTGAACCATGTAGTGTTTCCTTGCTCTGGTCTGATGACGGTCTCCTGGTCCAAATATATCGCATGGACTGCCAAAAGAATGAACAGGTATGTCTCGGCAAAGGTGCAGCCAGAGTGCTCCTTGAATACAAGGATGGCAAAGATTCACCCCTCACACTTTGGACATTTTGCTAGGAGAGGCTCTTTCTTAGAAAGAGATACCACGCTTGGAAGGGTGGAGGGTCAGTGAGAGAGAAGACGACTCCACATGAGATGGACTGACACAGTGACTGCAGCAGAGATGGTGAGGACGGCACAGGATAGGACTGGATTCAGATCTGTTCTTGATAAGATCGCTAGGAGTCATACTCCAAGGCACCTAACAATAACAACACTGCTCCTCTTCAACCATTCTACTGCTTATTGGCTTCATTCTCATTTAAACTGTTGGGGTACAATGCAGGACACATTGCTTAAGGCTTAGCACATGACCTCACATCAGATTCCATCACTGGCTGTGATGGGCCATGTACTAACCAGTCAGTATTTGAGTAACAATAAAGTACTGTAGTTTCCAAAAGCAGTGGGAGGGACACTCCGCCTGGAGCCCGGTCACCTGAGGGGTCCCTGGGGCTCCTGTGTATCCCACTGCTCCACGCTTATTTCTCCTGGGACATTTATCACACTGCACTGCACTTCCTCGTTTCCTTCCTACAAGCTTCATGAAGACAACATGTGCTTATTTAGAAAGGAACCATAGTTACCACAACAACACCGTCAATAAAAAAAGTATGTTGCAAAGTAACTTGGTAAGAAATATTCTGATTTTGTAAAAAAAAAAAAAATACACATTTTTACATACCCAGAAACAAATATTAGAAGATTAAAACACCAAAAAAAAAAAACCCAAACAAAAAAACAAAACAAAAAATCTTTAGGAGCTGGTAATACAAGTAACCTTAATTCCTTAGGCTTTTCCACATTTTCTAAAATAATTGTGAGCTGCTTTCTTAATCAGAGGTGGTTATGTGCCGTCATATCAACTACGACTCATACAAAGCCTGTGAATGACAAATGGCTCTGAACCTTGCCCTGTCCTGAGCCAACTTCATCACCTTCAAACACTTGACCCCACTGTTAGAGTCACTGTGTCATCTATCTCCTTAAAAGTCTTCCTCCCTTGTGCTGACCCTCAATCTTTCAAAGCAAGTAATATTATATAAAATCCTAACACTTCAAATCCAGCAAGAGCAAAGGGCCAGGAAAGGAGCTAACAGCCTTGTAGTACAGAAACGGAAGAACTTAAAATACACCCTTTTCCAGCTGCACCAGTCACAAAACGCATAGCTAAGTCAAGAGCGTTTAAATGGTACGATGGAAATGAGCTACAAAAAAAGATGAGAGAGGCTAAGAGCTGTGGTTCAAAGAGCGGGTTCTGGAATAAAAACCTGGGTTCAAATCCTGGTCCTTCCACCACTGCTTACATGAGCATGAGGAAGTGTCCTGTCTCTATTCAAAAAAAGGATGATGGTTGTAAAAGCGAAACAATGAATTCCCAGCAAACAGAGTAGTGCCAGGTATACTCAAAATGGACAATACATGGTGGCTTATTATCATGCTGGTTAACAGCACACACAACATCTCCATGTCCTTCATGTCCATGAAGCAGGCTGCACAGATGGAAGGTGCTTCCGAGGTTGAGATGCTTCACTTGGTTCCACGGACAGCCAAGCTGTACAGAACTTCAGTACAGCAGTGCGAATATGGCCTCAGATGGTCAAAGGGAGACGAGGCGGGAAGGCTCTCTGCCCATCCTGAAGCATCAATCTGTAGGGACTATCCTGCCTGGTATTCCCATGGCCCTGATTCAAGCCTGGTTTTCTCAATTGCTTGTTATATATTCAAACTTGAACTAAGGACAACAGAAGAAGAATAGGTACTGTTCAGTTGTTGTATTGGAGAAGAGTACTGAATATTTCATGGACTTCCAAGAGAATAAACAGGTCTGTCTTGGAGAAAGTGAAACCAGAGTGCTCTTTGTAAGAAAGGATGGTGAAACTCCATCCCACATACTTAGGACATAGTGTTAGGATAGGCCAGTCCATAGAGAAGACCATTATGCTTGGAAAGGTTAGAGGGTCAGCGTAAGAGAGGAAGACCCTCAATAAGATGGACTGATACAGTGACTGCAGCAATCGGCTCAAGTGCGTCAGAGATAGTGAGTGGGCTCAGGATAGGGCAGGTTTGTTCTCAGGGTCATTACAGGCTGTACTCAATTCGATGGCACATAACAGCAGCAAGTTTCTTGTTGCTAGATGCATGGATGCCTTATCCATAAACCAAGACAACAAGGCTTTTCTGTCTGGAGACCAGAGCTTGGTAACCACTGACACTGGACTGGGACATGACATAGACGAAGCCAGGGCTCTATCAGCTCCCCTCCTGTTCCCCACATGTCATTTTGTTGCACACAGCAGGCTTAGATTCAGTTCTTTAATTACTTAGAAGTCTGGTTTCAGTCTTTTTGTTTCCCACTAAGAAATACTATGGAGCCTTTAAAACTCGGACTGGGCAAAGAAGAGTTACACTGAGGGAGGTCTTAACCTTTCAGTTTTTCCCTATTTATAAGCACTCAGACAGGATGAAGGTGGTTCCATCAAAGTGACTGTACTTCGTTTTCTGGAGGTGTGGACAAGAGACTTAGTCTTTCAAGTCCAAAGTCATTAGACTTGAAACTGTATATGTTGCCGTTTCTTCCCATGTCTCTCTCCAGGATAAAGCACTTAATTAAGCTGAGTGGAGCAGGAGAGTGTCTAACAGGACATGGGCTGCTCTGCCCAGCTAGTGTGGTTATAAAGTGAATGAAAACCAGGTGCCCAAACTCTGCAGGTATGGAGGACTTATTTTTACTATCAGTGAAATGGGTAGATCACTTCTCAATCAAGAGAAGCTCCTAAAACTCTAAAAAGAGTCTTTGAATATTGTTTTAAAAACCTAGAATAAACATTTTTCCGATTCTTTTAACCAGAATGTAATGCATTTAAAGAAGCAGAAATGTACATATCTAGGCCAAATAAAGATGTAGATGAAGTGGAGGGAGGGAAAAAGAACTACAGTAATATATTAAAAAAACACACATTTTATAAAAATAACCTTGACTTCTCTTAAAAGTATAATATATTCTCAACTATAGCAATCAGATTGCAATTTCACTATCTTGACAAGTCTATAGCTATTTTAAATTAATCTTACAATTATTCTAACAGTGAATATCTACAGCTCCCTGGAGAGATAATAACAAATTAAATGATGCAAATTACATTTATTTCCTTCCCTATCAAAGTTCTTGTATATTCACAAAGATACATTTTTATTCTCAAAAGCAAAGCCATTTACTGTTGCAATCTTGTGCACAATTAATTAGTAGCTATGTATACTCCAACAACAGGAAAAGCAACAATGCATGCTGCAGCGGTCAAGTTTCAGGAAGAAACATTAGCTCGGATACTCTTACCATGGTGAGCTTCAGCGGGCTGGAAAAATGAAATATTTATGCCAGCCAATCCTACCTCATGACCCAGCTAAAAAGCAAAGTTTAAATTTATCTATGCAAATGAGTAGCAACCAAAGAGGAAACTGAAGAAACTCTTAATTGCAATTGCTCATCAGCTGATAAAAACTGAGAAAAGGGAGAGAGAAAGAGGAGGCTGTGCTTCACTTGGGCCCCATGTAAACAACCTGAAGGCGAGGCCGAGCTGCGTGGGTCGCCTATGTAAAGTCCACCACTGCAGCCCTGGACATTCCTGTATGCAGAGCCTGACTGACAGAGAAAACCCACGTGGGTGTCTGGCTAACTCAACCTGCTGTGCTGTCAAGGCAGCCATGGCTGGTGCAGTGGACACCCAGGTGTGGGACCCCCAGCAGGGGAGCGGCAAGCTCCTCACTCAGGGGAGAGAGGTCCCTGTGGCCCCGCTCTCTGCCTGGAGCTGTGCCGTTTGTGAGAAAAAGTTAGCGGTAGATTTGTTTTTCTTTTAAATTTTCTGAGATCTAAATGCAAAAGCATGACTTACTAAGGCACATTTGATCTGTGGGTTTAGAACAATCTTTCTGGGCTAGTGACAGACTGATTTTACTCTTGTCCCACAAAACGTGTGGGCATGAGGATTGTCAAGGAATGCTTAGTATTTAGTACAGTTGTAAGGAATGTGGACGTTACTGCAGGAAGAGGGAGGGATCATTCCAAAGGAAATCTCTGGAGATCAGTTTACTCTAGCAGTAGATTTAGCGTCCATCAGATGTTCACCTCCCACAGCCTCTAAGGTGCAGAATTCACTCTTCTTATGCCGAAAGCTTGAGAACCAACTCAAGTCCCTCTGCCAGCCAGTCACATGGAATCAGAACAAACTCATAGCTGATGCGCTGGTGAGTTTCCAAAGCTGTCAATCACATAGGAGGAGACTACCCATCTTCCTCCTGTGGAGCGGAATCCCCAGAAAGGTACCACCATTGGGTTAGTAGCACAACGTCCTTTGAACTATGGCACCAGGGCTTCCTCAGTTCTGTTTCTTGCTAACAGAAAGTTGACAGTTCAATCCACCCCACTAGTAGGGTGGATAAAAGGCCTGGCAATCATTTCCATAAAGAATACAGTAAGCAAAACCCTATGGAGCTCAGTTCTACCCTGTGATACTTGGGCTCGCCTAGAGAGCAGCTTGTATTTGAGGCCAGGTATCTCTTATCTCACACTAGGGAGCTCTGTTGGCCTAGTGGTAAGGAACTGCACCACCACTTCAAAGACACATGGTTCAAATCCACCACATCCTCACAGGAGAAGGATGTGCAATCTTCTCCCTTGTGATTTACAGCCTCTGAAAACCTATGGAGGGTCGCTTATGTGGTGGCTCCAACTCAACAGTGCACAACAACAACATCATCTCGTGTGACCCAGCTCTTTCCTCTGACCCAAGATTCCCAGCCTCTGCCAGTCCTTTAAGAAACCCTGGTGACCCAGGGTTTAAATACTCACTTGCCAAATGAAAGGCTAGCATGTGAACCCCTCAGGTGTTTCACAGAGAGACACAGTGGTCTGTTGGCGTGGTGTGTGAAACTCTATGGGGCAGTTCCACTGTGTCCTGTCCAGTTACTATGAGTCACAGTCGGCCCAATGGTCATGAACTTGGTTATGCTTGGTTTACCAGTCTGTCACTGGAGGACAGGTTCTTGCCATCTAAATCCCACAGTCCAGATAGAAAGCAACAGCACTCAAAGCATCGCAAGGCAGCCCTCTTGGGACCACTCTGGGAGGACAGTTTGGAAAAAGTCTGCTGTCCCATCTGCTATACCACTGCTCCTCACACAGTCCAGCCCTGCGGCAACATGACAGGGGCACAACAGGAGATAACAGCTGGACATCAAGGCCCTTCGAGGGGAACCTTACTGTGGGTACTTGTGTGCAGCTGGGGCTGGACTGAAGACAAAAAGGGAAAATCTCCAAACCAGAATATTCTCTTAGGATCCTTCCTGCTTAGGAAGCAGAGTTATGTTACAACTGGGAAGGAAAGCAAGCCCTCTTGTTGGAGGCATCTACCTGAAGAATGATCCAAGCACTAGCTGGGAGCTTGGACTAGATTAGCAATCTCTAAACTGCATTCCACTGATGTATAAAAAGATCTTTCGGAAAAGCCATAGGCATGGATGGCCTTAAGAAATCAACATCTATTTGTCTACTTTAGGGTTCCAAGTCTTTCCCTGTTTGAGTTAAGGGAAAGACAACACATTAGAAATGGGATACTGGCAAGAAGCTGTACTGCAATTCCAGAGTTGCGTGGTTCAAATCCACCACATGCTCTGCTGAAGAAGAAGGAACAATCTCCTTCTGTACCAGTCAGATCCAATTTGATGGTACACACACAAAAAATAAAAAAAAATTAAATTTTTTTTTAAAAAAGAAAAGAAACAGGACAGAGATACTCTCAATTCAGGTCACTGCAGAGCTGCCAGTTGGAGATACCAGATTTTATTTGACTTTCTTGCTCTTCTATCCTGTGACTCTGAAATCAGTGTTTACAATATACTAGATCTGGCAAAGCTCCAAGCCTTATCCAGCTATATATTTATCTAAGACTTCCTATTCAAAATGAGACAGTTGTCATGGTGACACAGTATGATGTTTATTGGAGTTAAAAAAGTAACATCAAGCTTCCATGGCAGAGGGTCAGTCTGACTGTGTAATCAGTGTGATCACTACCACAGCCCCTGGGCTCAGTGATGGACACCTGTATAGCTGTATCAGCTGCACCTGATGGCGTAGGATGGGGCAAGGGTTAGATCTGTATCAGGCTAAGTTTTGAGGAAACTGTACTCAGAGCTCTTGATGAGATAAAAGCATTTCATAAAACTGTGACTTTGCCAATGTTCTACTTCAGGGAAAATGTTTTCATTTTCCAATCCCTTTCTCACTATCACAAGGTCCATCTGTGAGTAAGGAAAGAGTCCTGTGAAGGGGGACCTAGCAAGAGCCTCTTCCGGACTTCTCAGAGGGGAGGACACTTGTGACTCTCATGAAGGCAACCACATCAAGGGGTTCCCAAATCTGGGGTTTTGAGAACACTGAAGGAAGTCCTAACTGGACCATCATCTTCTGGATCGTAACAAGGTTTCTCATTTCTTTTTTTTTTTCTTAAATAATTTTAATGAACATTTACAGAGATTTTGGATTTCCATTCATTCACTGCTGCACTTCTTTCCCTGCCCAGTCCTCCCCTCCCCGGGTCAGTTCGCTCCTCTCTTTTAAAAGTAAAAGAAACACTCCCTCCCTGGTACACAATCCCCCTGTACCCCTCCCACTGCCCCAAGTACATTCCACCATGCAACCTTAATTGTGGATAACCATAATACCCTATCATATATTGCTTTTAAATTATTTTCTCCCTCATGTTTCAGTGCAGTATACACAATTTATCCAGTTTTTCTCAGTTTTACCCCAACCCTGATATCAGTCCCATTTTACAGCAGTGACACCATGCAATATTTGTCCTTTTGTGACTGAGATATTTCACTCAGCATAATGTCCTCCATGGTCACCCATTTTGAATAATATTGCATGAGTTCCTTGTTTTTCAATGCAGCGTAGTATTCCATTGTGTGAATATACCACAGCTTCTCTATCCATTCATTTATTGATGGGCACTTGGGTTGTTTCCAACTCCTTGCTATTGTGAACAGAGCCGTGATAAACATGGGTGTGCATATATCTGCTTGGATGTCAGTTATGGTCTCTTTGGGATATATTCCCAGTAGTAGAATTGCTGGGTCAAATGGTATCTCTATTTTCAACTTTTTGAGAAAGCGCCATACTGCCTTCCACAGTGGTTGCACCATTTTACACTCCCACCAACAGTGAATAAGGGTTCCAGTTTCTCCACAACCTAGCCAGCATTTGTTGTTTGCTGTTCTGTTAAATTTTGCTATTCTGACTGGGGTGAGATGATCTCTCATAGTTGTTTTGATTTGCATCTCTCTCAGAGCTAGGCATTTTGAACATTTCTTCATGTGCTTGTTGGCCATCTGAATGTCTTCTTTGGTGGGTTTCTCATTTCTTATAGCTTTTAAAAAACATGAACAGAATTGTTGTTGATAATTCTATCTTGATCCAGCAAAGATGATATTCATTTTCACATACCTAAACTATTTTACTTATGGAAACGACGAAGAGTTCAGGTCTTTCGTTCACAACAGGGTCACTATGAGTCATTTACGACTCAAGACACTTAACAACAAACAACAGTTTAAGGTTCCAGTCCTTGGGAAATGACATCATGCTGAGAGAAGTGGAAGGTCAGAGAAGAAAAGAAGATCCTCGATACAATGGATTTATTTACACGGTGACTGTAGCAGTGCACTCGAGCATGTCTCGGATTTTGAGGATGGTGTAAGATGGGGCAAGGTTCGGTCTGTTGTTGATAGAATTGCTGGGAGTCATGGAGAGAGCTCTGTTGGCCTAGTGAATAGAAAGTTAAGCTACCAAGACAAAAGTGGGTGATTTTAGCCTGAGGCCCTCAGGCCTGGTTTTAACTGTTTTTGGTCAAACCTTCTAAGTGGTATAACACTGATCTATTTGCTGTGCAGAGATAAACTCGTGGTTGTTGTGAAGCTGAACACTGTGACAATGTGTCAAATGTGATAACAGTTACCCATGGTGGACAGTTTTGTTGTCGCTTCCCAATTAAAAGAAGCTTGGAAGCAGGAGTGGCATCCACTTCTGAAATAGCTTGTCTCCAGAAACTCTATGAATGTGGAGAAATGATGAAAGTTATACAAGTGTTCAGGTCTTTCATTCATAGTGTCGCTATGAGTCGCCTATGACTTAATGGCACTTAACAACAAACTCATGTTTTAGAAAAACTATTTTAATTCACCTCCTGGAGAGGGTGAAACCAGCCTGCTCCTTGGAGGCAAGGATTCTGAGGCTCCGTCTGGCATACTTTAGGCATGTTGCCAGGAGGGACCAGTCCTTGGATAGGGACATCATGCTTGGGAGGGTGGAGGGACAGTGCAAGAGAGGAAGACCCTGGATCAGATGGACTGATGCAGTGGCTGGGGTAGCGGGGATAGGTGTGTCAGAGATGATGAAATTGACTTAGGATAGAAAAGGATAGAGTAGGGTTCAGAGCTATTCTAAATAGGGTTGCTAGAGTTGCAAGCATCTTGATGACACATAACAGCTGGTATTTTACCTTTTATGTTAATGATTTATTAACTTTTAGAGCGAGGTTTTTCTTTCGGACAATCATATACTGGTATTTGTAACAATAATGTATGCAGAAGAAATCTTGCAGTCCTAAAGTCTACTGTCATAGGAAATAAAATTTCCTTCTTCCCCCCCTCCCCATACTGAGGTACAGTGTGGGGGAAAAATAAAAAGATCTTCAGAGAGAAAAAACTAAGTTAGGATAAGGGTCTACGGTAAGTCAGAACAGACCTGAGAGCCATGCACTTTGTGGGTTAAGCACAGAGATGAGGGAGTAGTTACAGGAGAAATGGAACTATATCAGCTTCTCAGCTATTAGAGAACCTTGATCATGTATTTATTTAACCAAATGATTTTGGCAATGAAGTCTCTTGGATTCCACTGGATATCTTTAAAGATGTAACATAGCATTTTAACTTTAAAGAGGCAGTATTTATAATATTTAAAACTTTTGTCAACTCAACACTATATGAGATGTAAAAATATCCAAAAGCAGCTGAATGACCCTGTGCAGGAATGCCACCTGGAAGTCCACAGTCGGGCACCCCTCTCACTCGCCTCGCCCTAGTCCTGCCTGGGTTTCCAAAGTCCTGAAGTCGGAACACGTGTGACCTAATTTTTGGGTGAGTGCTGCTGAGAAAACCTTTAGACAAAGAAGAAAGAGGAAGAAGTAATAGGGGAAGAGGACAATGGGATTATGAGACTAAAACAATCTAATAATGGGATCTGAAGAGTAAGGAAATAAGGGACAAAGGTCTCCAGTTATTACCCAACATCAAGGTAACTTCTGTGGGGGCGGGAATTTGGTAAAAGCCACAATCACACGGAGAGATTGGAGATCAAATTCTGCTTATGTAAATAAGTATTCATTTCATGTAGTATAACTCCAAAACTTGGTAATGTGATCCTGTCCAAAACAAGTTGGGGGGGGGGGAAAGAAGGGCATCATGAGTGTTGGGGAATCAAAATCGCTACTTTAAGAACAAAGTTGAGTGAAATGTGCATGCGAGTCCAAGTGGAAAAAGTAAAGGTGGGGAGAACCTGGCTGGAAAAGGTACTGTGATTTTGGGGGAAACAAATGTCTGTGGCAGACACCCTCACTTTCCTTCCTGATCGAGACAAAAGTCTATCTTGGTTGTTGTAGGTGAATCAGTATCTACTGCGAGTTTAAAAGCTACATACACTTACTGATGACACTGTAAACCTATACCATCATATCAGAAACCCACAGCACAGGTTATTTTGGAGAGTTGGCCCCAGAATGCTGTTCCAAGTCCCTCTGTGAGCATGTCACCTGCAGGACCCTCACACCTTCTAATCTGACCTAATGAGCTCCTCAAGTGGACGGTGATCCCCTAGGGACATGTTTGAAAAGCTAATGCTTGAAATTGCATTTCCTCTGCTGCTTTTCAGACTTTTACTCTTGTAATCCCAAGACACATAGAGAGCACGGATGGCTGAATGGAAAACCAACGTGTTGTATGAACTTTCACTCAAATCATAATAAAAAGTTGACTGGAAAAATTTATCCACGATAATATATGACACACCTTTCACGCTGAAAAGAAAGACTTCAAACACTTTTTGTAGAATATTAAAGACTATAGCCTCTGACATAGATTACATCTGAACATCAAGAAAATGAAAATCCTCATTATGGGACCAACAAGCAATATCAAGGCAGATGGGGAAAAGACTGAAGTTGTCAACTATTTCATTTCATTTGGATCCACAATCTGCCCCTGTGGTAACAACAGTCAAGAAATCAAAAGTTATGTTTCACTGAAAAAATCTTCTGTCAAGAACTTGCCCCAAGTGTAGGGAGCCAGGATGCCAGTGTAAAGACTACGGCACACCAGATTAAAGCCATGGTTTTTTCAATTACATATTATGCATCTGAAAGTTGGACAATAAATTTGAACGATAGGAGAATCATCGATGCCTTCGAACTGTGGTGCTGGAGAAGAGTACTGAATAACCCATGGGATGATGCAAGAAGTCTGTCTCTGTGGAACAAGGATGCTCCCTGGGATGATGCCATTATGGCTCCATACTTTGGACATGCTGTCAGGAAGTGCTCCTTCTTGGAAAAGGACATCATGCTGGGAAATGCGAGGGTTGGCCAGACCCAGTGAAGATAGCAATGGACTGGAGCACAGAGGAGATACTGAAGATCACGTAGGATGTGGCAAGGGTCCGATCTGTTGTCCCTGGGGTCACTATGACCTGCAGTTTATATGATGGCATCTAACAGCTTTTCATTCCTCCCTTATGATGCGACTTCTGTTTAGTCTCGATTATCACATCTTCTGATTGAGTGTTGTGCCTGCTCCAGAGAGGGGAATCCTACAGACAGCGTGCCCACAGTTAAATGCTTTCCTTTAATCCACACTGGAGAGTGCTTTTGTAATCTCTTACAGAAGAGAACTCTTTTTAAAAAAAAAAATTATTTCCCTTGCTGCACTTCTCCCTTTTAACTTAACAAATTCTACAGATACACATTTTAAAACACATTCCATGGAGCCCTTGCAGCCCAAATAACTCTGGTTTTTAATATGCTTTATTTTGCTTATGATTCAGCATATGTTTGTTTGTTCATGCAGCTCAATATCTAAAAATAAAAGACTACTGTTCTAGAAAAGTAAATATCCTTCAAAGTATACCAGGTGCAATTCCACATAACAACCCTTAAAAAAAAAAGAAAAAGGGAAAAAAAGCATGAGCTGTCTTATTTTTAGACAGAATACCTGCTTTAGGCCCAAACCAGACAGATTGTTGGTCACCAACCTGAACTAATTCATGGCATCACTGCCGAAGCCCACACCCCCACCCAGGCAAGAGAAACAGTGAACAAATACAGCCAAAAGAACGAACCTAGGCCTGAAATTTTTATCCAAACTCCTTTAACCAAACAATCTTGAAGGTGGTACTAATTCTAAAGCAGTTTTGAACAGTGTTTTCCAAACTGTGGGCCTGATTCACCCGCAGGTTGTGAAAGCAATTTAGTAAGTTGGAGTCAGTATAATTTTAAAATAATGCTGTCAGGTGCCACTAGTTCTGAACCAACTGATAGCTGAGCTTCCAGGGTTTCCAGATGCTGTAAATTGCACAGGAGGAGACTGCTCATCTTTCTCCCACAAAGAAGATGCAAGCTGTAGTAACTGTGAAGATCTGGGTGGCACAGCTCACAGGGAGTTGGACTGCTAACACTCAGATTGAACCTCTCTGCCAGTTCAAATTCACCAGTGCCAGCAATCCTTCCGGTGCAGTTTCAAGCCTCCCTCTGCAGGAGGGTCAGCTAGGAGTCAGTTATCACTGGATAGCAATGAGTGAGAGATGAAGATTCTTTAGTGAAACTAGTTTTCATTTTAACTACACATCAGTCTCTAAAACTGACAATTTAAAGATAAAGCAAAATACTACTTATCTATATTCTCCATCAGTGGTTTCTAAACCCTTAGCGAGAGTCCTGTGACCATTATGACCCAGTGTACAAAGAGCTTAACATGCATAATTAGTATCTTATTTAATATGTTGTTGTTGTTGATTGTTGTAGAGTCGAGCACAACTCAGCGACCCTATGAACTCCTCTACAACTATCGACATTTATCGACAGTTTCTGGAAGCATGTTGTTTAGGAAGTGGATGCCACTCCTGCTTTAATACAGACATTTGTCTATATATATTTGCTTTGTCCTGGTGAATTGTTTGATAGCTGAGATACAATGAGAGACCAGGAACTGTGACCCAGGATTATGATAACTGTTGATAGTAAGAACTATCACTTACTGAGTAACATGCTAAGCCAGGGACAATTTGAGATGCTCCACATAAAAGAACTTATTTATCCCTAAATATAAGGTATAGGTCATCATCCTAAATTAACAGACTCTACTCACAGAGGTAAGTAATTTGCTCAGTCTCACAGGAAGAGGCAGAGCTGGGATAAATCCCATGTTACTCAGCTACAAAACGTAACTGGATCTTTCTCTCCATGGTAAGATTCAGAATACATTTGGTTAAAACGGATGTCTTTTGGATGAGCTTCTTGAAAATTACAGTTAAGTGGTCTCTGGGAACAAAGCTGTTACAAAAACACCAGTGCGCACACAACCCTGGCTTAGAGGGTTTTGAGCACCGGAGTGGAGATGTTTAGGAAGGGACTGTCCTCCATGTGCAGGGACATCCTGAGTGCTCCGGGGTGGAGATGTTTAGGAAGGGACTGTCCTCCATGT
>NW_006399905.1:7269760-7301706 GCF_000299155.1 Elephantulus edwardii | reverse complement strand
GATGTTTAGGAAGGGACTGTCCTCCATGTACAGGGACATCCTGAGTGCTCTGGGGTGGAGATGTTTAGGAAGGGACTGCCCTCCATATACAGGGACATCCTGAGTGCTCCGGGGTGGAGATGTTTAGGAAGGGACTGCCCTCCATGCGCAGGGAAGCCCTGAGCGCTGCTGGCTGCACATGGGACTGTGGGTTCTTCGGCAGCTCACGACTCATGTGCTTTCATATTTTCCTTACTCCTGATGGTCAAAGGTCATGAGTGCAGGAGAATTCAGAGACTCGATGTAGCATTTTAGACTGACTGACACCACGGCAGTAGTATCCCAAAGGGAATCTAAGTATTTCTACAGCCAAGAGCTGATAGTAAATCACATTTCCTGGCCAGCAGAGATACAGTCCAGCCATTTCTTACACTAAACCCACAAAGTCATTGCTCTATATAGAGCGTTAAATAAAGTTATCTTCTACACGGTGGGGAGCCAACTTGGCTCTTGAGAGAATTTTTGCATATAACTAAGGAGAAATAGAAATTCTCTGATCACTGAGAAAGATCCCTTCCAATAATTCTCACTACTGAGCGCCACATTAAAGCCATATTAAGTGGCATAAAGAATGACTCAAATTCTATCTTATTCAACTTATTACCAGTTCCCTCATTTCTGAGTCTTAGGGTCCATAAACATTCCGTGCCTCACTCTGATGCAAACATTGCGACACCCTTTCAAGGAAGTTGAGGATTAATTTACCATTCCAATACATTTTCGGAGGATGCTCCAGATACTGAAGTCGTTTCTGGAAAACATAGGGGAGGGCAAGCTTGTTCTGGAAAAAAAGGGAGAAAATGAAAAATGATTTTATTTTAATGTCATTGACTTTGGGAAAGAAAAGCCACTGTACTTATTATCTTGCGAGTCACAGACACACGTGCATAGAGAAACATCACAAACAGGAGTCATATATGAGGCGTATCAGCGTAACTACGGGGTTCGACCTGCTCACTGACATGCTGACCCCTGAAGGAATTTCCTAGGACTGTGCGTCTTCAGTATTGTTCTGATCTGAATTCTCTTAGTCCTTCCACCTTAGGAGTTCTGTCATTGGGGTCCAGCTGTTCAGACCATCTCAAAGGTCTTCCATGTGATGATGTACCCAATGTAGCTGTCTGGGTTTATAGCACATCTACCATATTCTGAATTCCAGTACTTAATAAATTCTCTTACACCAGCTGCTAATTGAGGACTCTGATGGCTCACGGTGGAACTTCCGTTTTTCACGTAGAAGATGCACACTCAATTCCCAGTGAAGGCATCTCATGCAAAGCCACCATCGGTCAGCCAGTGGAGGACAGCATGTTGCTGTGAAAGCGAACAGGTTTCAGAGGCGCTGTCAAGCTAGGCAGGCAGACTAGGACGAAGGCCCTGGTGAGCTAGGGACACACCATGGAGATACTGTGGATTTAGTTCAAGACCAAGACAATAACGTAAAGCTCCCAAAACATAGGCCACATGAAGCATTTGGATTCTCGGTGCATACAAAGGTTATGTTTATGTTACAATGTAGTCCAATAAGTGTGCAACAGCATTATGGAAAAATATGAAATATTGTAAGAAATACTAAAATGGGACAGAGAGTTATGGCTACAGGAAAATGGTATCAAAAGGCTTTATTAATACAGATTTGCCACCAACCTCAGTTTGTAAAATACTAACTCTCTATGAAATGCAATAAAGCGAAGTACAATAAAACTATACTCCTCAGAATCGGGCAGTAAGAGCCCTGTGGATCACAAAGGCCCGACGCTCAAATGATAATGGCAGGGAGCAAGCCCAGGCAGCCTTTCACTGCTTGGTGTGAGGAGCATGGGCCCATGCTAAGTCAGGAATGATCTGATGAGAACCAGTGACAGCATCAGGCTGCTGAAAGGTCGCTAAACTAACTTCAGTTCTTAGAGACCCTATCGACACTTTGTCCTACCCTGTGCCAGCCTCACAATCCCTCCTGACCTCAAGCTCACTGTTTTGGTCACTGTGTCAAGTCACCTCCTTGAGAATCTTCCTCGTCTTCTCGGAGCTTCTATGTTTCCAAGCATGATCCTCTCTTCCAGGAACTGGTCCTTCCTGACAACATGCCCAAAGTATGTGAGACAACACCATTCTTCTTTCCAAGAAACACTCATGACTGTATTGCTCCCAACACAGATTTGGGTGTTTTATCCTTTTCCTTTGAAAAAAAAATTGCTTTGCACACAATTATATGTGTGTGTGTATATATATATAAAACATATACATTGTTTTATATAATTTGTTACTGTTGTTCTATGGATCTCTTCCAATCAGACAGTCAAGTAGCACCCTTGGAGGCAAGGATGGTGAAATTTCACCTCACTTACCTTGGGCATATTATCAGGAGGAAGGTACAGGGTCAGCAAAAGAGAGGAAGACTTTCAACAAGACTGACTGACACTGTGTTTATCACAGTGGGCTTGATCATGAGGATGGCACGGCACAGGGCAAGGTTCAGATCTGTTCACAGGGTCACTGTGTGTCATAGTTGACTTGATATCATCTAACAACAACATGGCATATTCAATGATCCTTTTTCAACATCACCGTTCAAAGACATCAATTCTTCAGTCTCCTTTTTTCGTTGTCCAAATTTCCCATGTATACGAAACAATTAAAAATACCATGGCTTGGATCAGATACACTTTAGTCTTTAAACTGACATCCTTGCTCTTCAGGACTTTGGAGACGTTCTTGACTTTCCAAATACAACACAGCTTTTGATTTCTTTACTATTACATCTAGGGATCTTAATTGTGCATCTAGCTGCTAAACAATACCAATTAAAAGCTATCACAGTCTATTCCAATGGTTTTAAGGAATTTCATGGATAAATGCAAATAAATTATAAAAGCCAATATAAAAATTCCTACATTATATATTAGTACTTTCCCTAGGACACCAATATTGAACATGAGCAACTCTGGATATACAGAAAACCCCTGAAAACACCTCCTAAAGAAAAGCATTTTCAAAGCGCCAGGGGAAATGCAGGGAATAAGGGAGTGGAAACAGCCAGAAGGCTGGAGGCATCAGTGGTAGCAGGTCTGTGGTTGGAGAAACAGCCAATCTGCGCAGATGGCAGGAAGCTGACCCATTTCCACTGATCCCAGTGCAGGAGTTGCTGTGTGGCATCCGGATGAATTTTCTAGAACACCCTACCATACTGCTGTCTTTCTACAATTATCTTGGGTTTATGTGACTATATGCTGGTTTCTGAAAAAAGCCACATAATTAAATCATCAAGGAAAAAATTAAATAAGAAAAATAACTTCTAAAGTACTCTTGTTCTGGAAATAAATTAACCTGAATTATAGAAAGAAAATAAATTCAAGGCTTTAGATAAAGAACATGATTAGGAAGTGCTCAATGCCAGGATTCATTCCGCCTACTTAGGACCATGGTCCTGAAGGACAATCCAAGCAATTGTAAGTCTTTAAGGTTAGGGTCTACCTAACCATATGGAGAGCAGTGTCTAGGGTCTTAAAAGATTACAAAAAGCTCCCTAAAAAGAGAAATGAAGGAAACCCATGAATAAGAGAAAGGACTGGGCTCCAGGGCTGAAGGCCTACATGAACCACTGCCGCCTCCACCTTGAGAACGGGAGACTGAGGGGGATACCTAGCTACCCTGACTGAATGTTCTGATCAGGAGCACAAGAGAGCAGTCACTACTGAAAGAGAAAAAACATGGAACAAAACCTCAAATTCTTAAAGACTTAGGTTACCTAATGATTCTGGGGAAGTCCCTGAAATTATGGTCCTGAGTTATTCTTCAAATCTTGAACTGACTGAATCTCTCCCTTGAAATTATCTTTAAACTAAGGAACAGTTTAACCCAAGGAGCAGAGACTGTCACATGTGAACCTTACTGTTACTTTAAAAAAACAGTATCTACATAGGCCAACAATTAAAGTAGAGATGAGGAGGTTGGTGGTGGGCAGATTATGGAAATGAAATAAATAGAATAAAGTAAGGAGAATGTGGACACAATGTGAAGAATGTAATCAAAGTCGCTGATCATTGGGCATAGAAAGTGGAGTGAGAATTAGTTTTGCAATGTGTATTTTCATGAAAAAGGAAAATGTGTAAAGTCCTGCATGATAAAACATCTTTACTTCTTCTCTTCCAGGAGCACACACTGCTCATGTGGCCGATCTGTCATCTACCCCGTCTGCTAAGTAAGTGGCCACAGATGGCACCTAACTCACATTTTCTCAACTACCCAAGACTATCAATCTTCTGTGACATCAACATGGATCCCAGGACTAAGAAGCCTGTTAGATGCTATCATTTGCATTTAAAATAGTTACAGAGATGAACGTACACCGTATTTTCCATTTCTTGCCTATGAAAAAGACAATCAAAAATGTAACAGATGCCTAGGGATTTGTGAACATGAAAAATGTTTTGTGAGATGACTGAGGGAGGCACTGTAGTTTCCCCCCATAAAACACATTACATTACTCAACAGCAATTTTTTTTAAATTTTTTAATTTTATTTTTGTGTGCGTGTACTGTCAAATCAGATCTGACTGGTACAGGAGAGGATTGTCCCTCCTTTCCCGGCAGAGCATCTGCTGGATTCAAACCGTGCACCTCTGGGATTGTAGTTGCAGCTTCTTGCCAACAGCAATTTTTAAATATTGGGTTATGATTCTGATTAAAGGAGTACACAAACTCTGTGATTATTTTCAGCTCAGAAACTGTGCCGGGACTGCCAGTCAATAATAAAATCACACCAGGGGAAATCCTATGCTCATTTGCATGCACATAACTTTGTACAGTGTTCTATGAAGATGTAGCATTTCCCAACTTACCAACAGGGCAGAACAATCTGCACCACTAGTAGTCTGTTCTGGAACATGCCAGAGAGCAGAGGGAGACTGTGAAGGTCAACAGCTCCCAGAAAGCCCTGGCTACTTTCTGTGTAGGACAAGCAAAGCCAAGTGCAAACTTTCATGCAGACCACTCTGAGGGTAAAACACTAATCAGAAGCAGCCAGAGGAAGCCAGTGGCTGGCTGAGAGGACAAGCGTATGCTGCAAAAGCCATGGTTGACCAGAACCTAAATCAATACTCAAGGAGCCTGCCAACAGGACAGGTGTAACCTCAGACCATCAGCAGGAAGAGCAGTAGCCAGAGGAGCATCCCCAAGGGCGATGCCGTAATGGTCAGGCTAAAACTGGAATTCAGACCCAGGTGGCATGCTTAAAAGGAATCTCAGCAACCCCGGCTTGGAGGCTGACTCGGCGGCCAGGCAAAGGGTGTCTGGAAAACATCCTTATGAGCAACGGCTGAAGGAAATGTGCAGCCTGGAAGAAAAGAGGCAAACAGAACTAGGGGTCCTGGAGTGCTCCAAGAAGGGACCTGAGTGTTGAGAGTCATGACATATCAATGGCTTCAACCTGTGCTTCTTTATGCATCTTCACAGATGCACTGTTCTATCGGTGTGTCTGCTCTATATGTCTGTTCCAGGGACCCTCAGGTTGGATGTGTTGCTGTACTGCTGCTTCCCAGGACAATGCCTCAAAAAGAACAGGAAGTATCTGTTAAATGCACTCTAGAATCCAAGATATTAGCACTAACATCAGTGGTAAAAGTTACAGGTCAGCCACTACAATTAAATTTTTTAAAAAAAGAACAAAAGGTTCTTAACTGAAGGAAGAGCTTCCTACAGAGGTAGGTACAACTATCATTCATTCACAGCCCAGCAAGGCAACTCTGCCTGTGTTGGCACGTCAGGTGACACTGGCTGGATGAGGTTGGCTCCTGCACAGCTGCGAGAATTACCCGGCCCCACAGTCAATGGTGCCGAGGCTGAGAAAGCCTGCACACAAACGTGAGCATCATCAGTGAGGCTAAAGCTCACAGTACCCAAGTCAAAAAAGCAAAAAGGAGCAAGTTAATTAAAAAAATTTTTAATTGTTATTTTAACCACGACTTACAGAAAGGTTGGGTTTTTGTTCATTCATTGTTGCACATTTTCTCTCTAGTCCACTTTTCAACGTATCTCTTGTATAAATTAATTTTTAATGACATACTAAACGGTAAAGAGCTTCAATGCAGACCCAAAGGGATGCTGTTCAAATCCTGTAGCTGCTCTGAAGGAGAAACTTTATTATTTATTCACTTAGATGCTTTACTGCCTTTGAAAACTTGTTGGAGGGTCAGCTATGAGCCTCAATGGTACACAATGACAAATAACAATGATGTATTCAAGACATAACATAATTTCAACATGTATGTAATGCCAACATTTATTAAATAGTTCAGTCTTTTTTCTCCATATTGTCTCCAAAATCTAGTTATTACTTACAGCGCCTTTCAGTTCAGCTGCTAAATTTTCAACAATTCAAGTGAGCTTTAGCTTCACCAAAAGAAGAGTGGTGCATTTAATAGACAAAAACAATTTTACACGACTCCATTTTAAAAGGTAAAATAAAATTAAAAAATAAAGACAAATTCAAGCTCTCTGTCACACTCGTTCTTTTTCAAGTGCTAAAAAGTTGCATGTGGCTTGTGGCTATATTAGATCTCAACAGAATTGTATTGCTCCTCTTGGGGAGGAACAAAATACTATTCAAATCTAGGAGTTTAAAGCCAGTGAGAAGAAACTCTGGGAGCTCAGTGGTTAATTGCTTGTTTACTAATCAACAAGCTGGTGGTTTGAATCCACCAGGAGCTTAGAAGGAGCCAAGATCTGGTGATCTGCCCCCATAAATAGTCTCAGAACACACTGCCCTTGAGTTAGAATTGACTCATAACTGACCCCTTCAGTGGTTTTTCTGAGACTGAAAACACAGGAGGACATTGCTCATATTTCTCCCTTGGAGTCACTAGTGGATTTGAACTGGCAGAGAGGCACACTCTTCAAGGTTCGAAGTGCCACTCCCTACAGCCTAGGCCACCAGAGCTCGCTGGTTTGGAAAGTTTAGAGCCTCAGAAACCCACCAGGGCAGCCTGTCATCTATGAGATGATGACATGCTGAGGCAACAAAGCCAAGGAGAAGCAAACCAGTCCCCAGCCCAGTTATCAAGAAAATGCTCAATTTCTGCAATATTATTGAAAGGAGAACGTATTTTTTTCCAAAATAAATAAGAGATTGAACTTTGAAAATTCCTAGTTTGTAGTTAGAAGAGGGAGGAAATCACGAGGACAGCAGAGACTGCAGCAGTGGGTGGGAGGGGCCATGAAGGACAAGGTGCAGCAGGGACTCGAGGCGAGGTGGCAAAAGTCATAGCTCCATAGTAATTACAAAAATTAAAATCCAGTTTAGAGATATGACTGTATAAAATAAAATGTACATGAATGAAATAATCCATATGAATGTACATATGTATTATACATATAAATTATGTAAAAAGGAATGACTGTATAAAACAGTGCAAGTGAGAGAAACATGACGTACATCAACAATTCTATGTAAATCAGTAAAAAACCAAAAATAAAATCTTTTTAAAAAATTACTAATTTGAAAAAAAGTATGTTTATGTTCTTGAAAATTTCACTGCCCTCATGAGGAAAACAGAAAAAGAGTCAGCTGGTGATACTGGAGGAAGGCACAGCTACTCCAGGCAGAAGTCGGAACAGATGAGGGCAGCAGCCAGGCGCTCCACGCTGAAAGCACAGATCAATTATTCTCTCCCCTTCGAGTTTATCTGAGAGTCATTCTCTGCGATTCTATGCTTCTTTTTTTTTCTTCGCACAGAGAGAAAACAGCCTGTACCAGGGACTGGGAGTGGTTGGTCCTGGTTCTGTTTTCAACTGTGCGGGTGACATTGTGACTATTTACACAACCACACAATCTCTGGTGCTGAACTGAGAGGTTTAGCAGGTGTGGCTCATCCGCTGGGACATGAGGTGGTCCCCATTATAGACCCCAAACCCAAGTGAAGTCAGTTATGGGGGAAAGTGCAATGTTAGGAGTTTATGAGCCCCCAAAACATGGAAAGACACTCACTCAGATGCAGACTGCTTATGAGCTTAGCTCCACAGGCAGAACCTGGTAAACTCATGTGAACTGCCTGGTCCTCTAATGTGTCTCCTGATCACCATGCCACTGCCTCCCTTTGCTCTGTTAAACAAAGACAGATACCTCTGACATTCTTATGAAAAAAGTGTAAAAAGGTCACAAAGTAACCAAAGCAGATGGTGCCAACTCATGGTAATCTCACGTGTGTCGGGGTAGATCTGCCCTCCTCAAGTCTCCTCAAGTCTCCAAGTGTCAAGTTTTTGGAAGCTAGATCATCAGACCTTTCTTCCAAGGTACATCTTGCTATTGACAAATCCCCAATTTTCTGGTCAGCAGCTGTTGCAAGCATTAACTGCATTGCCCAGGGACTCCTTATGCAACAAAAGCTGGCGAAACGCAGCTTAGCTGGAATTAGATGCCAGGTGTTTCGTGTTTTTCAGGTTTGCTGTTTAATGTGCAGGAGGCACGCATGCGCTCTGCTGTGACTTGTGCCTGGGCATGCAAGCATTCTACTGAATTCTTGTCCTACTTCTTGGGTATATGCTGCAAAGGGTCACAGGACGGGTGCCAGGGCTACAGAGCAGGCTCCTGTGTGACCTGGAGCCCATCTCCAAGTCACTGTGCACAGCCATTCCATTAGCGTATGATTCACCTACTCAGGAAGCTAAATATTTACTGAGAAATATAACGCCTCTGGTGATCAGAGTCTCTACATATCAAAGTTCAGTTTCTTATCTGTACATCAGGGTTGGTGGTGGTGTTTTAAATCACTTAAAGTCTGTTGTTTTTATGATGCCCAAGCACAACATGACAAAAATATTCATTTGTCATAGGTGCTATTACCGACCCACCAAGTTATCTTTCTCACCTCAGTTTTTAAGAGCTCTTTGTTTATTCTATTTAGCATATTTTTTAAGTTATTTTAATTTTATTTGATGATGTATATTTTTCTCGAACCATAAGTTTTTGTTTCTTCTTCTGGGAGATCTTTTTCTTCTGGGCAACCTCCTCTTCTGGTTTAGGAACATTCTGTTCCTTTTTTAGTAAGGATCATCTCAATATGGCAGGGGGAAAACATGTAGAGGTTAATCTGACTATGAGCTCTGTCTGCATGGTTGTGCTTCTTGGGAGCTTTGTTCACCTGGATGTGTTCAATGACCAGAGAATCAACATCTAAACCCTTAAGTTCAGCATTATTGTTTGCTACTTGCTTGACCCGGAAAATCCCACAAAATCATGCAAATCAAGAAGCTCAAATCTCTGGGTCCATTTTAAGAACATCTGGGAAACTGCCCAGGCCATCAAGGGTATGCATATCCGGAAAGCCACCAAGAATTTGAAAGACGTCATTTTGCAAAAGCAGTGTGTGCTGTTCCCAATGTTGCAATGGTGGAGTTGGTAGGTGTGCTCAGGCTAAACAGTGGGTTGGACACAGGGTTGGTGACCCAAAAATGGTATGAGTTTTTGCTGCATATGTTTAAAAAAGATTATATATATATATATATATGTGTGTGTGTGTGTGTGTGTGTGTATATATATATATGTATATATGTATATATATATAAATTTTTTTGAAATAATGTTTTTACAGATCTAGCATTTGTTTTCTAACTCTACTTATAGTATAATTTGCCCAAACATGTCTATCTACCTTGGAAAACTATGCATATTATAATTCTAATAAAAATGTGGAATATTAAACAAATGGCTAGCTAGCTCTCAAGATTTTCCCTAAGGATAAGACAAAAAAAAATTTCTTCATCATCTTTACTAATAGTCAAAATAGAAAAAATGATAAATATCTTCACTTACGAATGGAAGTTTTATATCAAAATCAAAAGAACAAATACAATAAAAATAATGTGAAGCATATAGCAAAAGGTAGTAACAAAACTTAAACGTAGCTTGGGTTTTGAAAAGCAGTGGGTTAAATACCAGGCTGCTGACTTAAAGGTTGGAGGTTTGATCCCACAGGAGAAGGATTAGGCAGGATGACTGTGCAGATTAAAGCCTTGGAAATCCTCTAAGTAAATGCTACTCTGTGATTTAGGGATTCTAAGAGTTAGGACTGTCTTGATTGTAGTGGATTTTATATTTTGAGGTTTTCTCTCAAATTTTCAAATTTGCTCTATGGGAGAGAGGACAACAAGGTTATTTTAAAATTATAAAATATTATTGCAAAACAAGTAAACTAATAGTTAGAAAAGGAATAAGCTATCCATCTGCCACCTCCTCTAATATCAATAGAGAGTTCTGGTGGCACAGGGGTAAGGAGTAGCACTGCCAACTTGAAGGCAGGCGTTTTGAATCCACCAGCTGTTCTATGACAGAAAGATGGTCAAGCTACCCCCTTGGGATTTACAGGCTCTGAAAATCTACCAGAGAGTCAGTTATGAGTTGGTTCCAATTTGACAGCAATGAACAACAACAATTATCAGCTACCAATGGTAACAGCTGAGGATGAACCCCTCCATATCTCCTTACACAAACACAGGCAAATACCTACTTTTGCTTTCATTTCTACAAACAGTGTTGGAGAGAGACTGCCTGATCAAAAAATAATTTTATTTTGCATAAATGTTATTAGTTGGCTTTCTGATTTTAGCAATTTCACATTTCCTTAATAATCTATCAGAGCACCCTGACTCCTACAATAAAGTGTTGAAAAAATGCCACTTTCCCTTTAATTTTTTTTTGGGGGGATATAGTGTTGAATCAGATCTGACTGGCACAGGAGGAGATTGCCCCTCCTTCTCCGACAATGCAACTAGTGGATTGAACCTCACGCCTTCGGGATTGCAGTGCTGCTTCTTGCCATTACGCCACCAGAGCTGTTTCCCTTTAATTTCTGCCAGTCTGACTGTTACAGAGTGACACTGGATTGCTCTTTAAGTATTTAAGTATTTTTCCTATGTGTAGTTATCTGTTGGATTTGGAAATCTCTTATTTACATCATTTATGAGATTACAATTTTTTCTATCAATCTGAAAAAATCTTGTTACCTATAATAGATTCTGCATGTATCAATACCAACTCCTACTGACGCATTCATACAGAGTAGAAACATCCTGTAGAACTCCGTGGGCTAAAATCTTTCCTGGAGCATATCTCTAGGGTTCTGTCCCACAGAGCAGTTAGTGGGTTCAAACCACTGACCTTTTGGTTAGCAGCCAAGAGTTTAGATTGTGCTCTCCAGGCTCCTTATAAAACAATAATCTTTGTTTCTTGTGGTGGTGGAAAGGGTTTCTGGTTCAAAACGGATTTTCAAGCCACTGACTTTGCCAAGTGCATAGATGGAGAAATGTGAATAGGACATGTTGGCCTATCTACGAGGGGACTGACTAGTCTCTCCTCTAAATTAAGCAGATTTGGAGCATCTCACCACCAGCAAAGAGGAAGCAAGAGAATGCAGTACATCCTCTGGGGCCAGAGATTCCTGCACCAGGTAGATTTACAGGAGAATAGCACAGAACCAAGAGATCCAACATGAGAAGGAAGTGACCTTGGGACTGCTACTCCAGGGATTCCAAGCTAAGAGCCTTGGACAAAATTTGTTGGAGGTGGGGAGAGCCTAAGAGTCTAACGTGGGAAGCTGGAGGCTGAGGTGAGCACATTGTGAGCACACTGTGGAAGCTGTTCTGACTGTGTGGTTATATCTTGTTGCTAACCTGAATTATAGTCTTTTGACTTCCCTGATATAGTTCTCTGTGGTCTGCGAGCTATTGCAACAGATGTCAGACCCAGTGGAGCAGTAAACTGACTCCTATAAAGTACTAATACAGAGCTCCGAGCTTGCCAAGTCCATGCCTCACTTACATGTCACAGCACAATTCTGAGTTTTCTTATCTTCATATATTCCCTATTTTTGTCAATATCCTGAAAATTGGATGGCATCCTAGTGTCTTCTGCATCCCCTACAGTGTCCACTACAGGATTCTACATGCAGTCAGCACTGACTGTTTATTTTAAAGAAATGATTTTTCCTTGTATCTCTTAAGATAAAGTTGAGCCAAAGAGGGAGAGAGAGAGGAGGTGACAAACTATTAAACTAGGCAGGGTTAAAACAAACAAATAATAAAATTTTCAGTCTCTAAGTCATCTCTTTTTTTAAAAACGTAATTTCTTAAAAATATAAAAATACCTTAAAAATGAAATTCCTCACCCCATATTTTCACTTAACTCACTCATTCATTCATTAGTCAAGTAAAGACCAATGTGTATCGACCCTCTGGGTTTTGGAGGCTATAAACTGCACTGGAGGAGATTGCCAATCACTCTCCCTTATACCTGCTGGTGGATTTGAACCTTTCAGAGAGACTTGGTCTTTGGGTTAGTGGTGTAACTCCCTACTATGTCACTTAAACTCCCTTTCAGATATTTAGAACAGTAAACAAAACCCACAAAACCCCAAAACTCAATGACTTTTTTACATTATTTTTTAAATTGGTTTGCTTACTAAGTTCATATGTATTGTTTCATACTATTCTTCATTCATCTTGTATTTCATACAATCATTCTCATACATTATATTTTATAAAATCAATCACCATTGGACCTTGCCCATCACTACCCTGTTTTTTTGCCTGGACCTTTCCCATTTGCTTCCCCCTCCCTCTTCACTTGCCAAACTGTGCAACCCTGTGATTTTACTCCTACCTATCCTCACCTCTTCACTCTCCCACCCCCTTGAGTTCCTGTACTTATTATATTAGTTACCTTTCTATTTTTACAATAATGGTCTTATGCAGTATTGTCCTTATGAAACTGTTAGTTCACTTACCATAATGCTCTCCAGCTCTGTCCCAAGTTACATAGTATTTTTCAAAATCACTGCTCCTGAGTGCTGCATAGTATTCCATTGTGAATATACTACAATTTCTCAATCTATTTGGTTGTGGTTGAACATTCGGGCTGTTTCCATGTTCTTGGAATGGGAAATAATGCTGCTATAAATATTAGTCTCAGTTCTTATCTTGGGGTATATTCCTAAGAGTTGCATGTTCAACTTTTTTGAGGAAACACCAAACTATTATACTCCTGGGCCTCCAGAACAAAAAGACTGATAACCCAATTACAAAATCAGCAAAAGACTTGGAAAGACTTTTCACAGAGGAACACATTCAGGTGCCCAACATACACATGAAGAAATGCTCAAAATCACTGGCAATAAAAAAAGATGTAAAGCAAAACCACAATGAGATACCATCTCATCCCAGTAGCAATGGCAAAGTTTAGTAGGGCAGTAAGCAATAAAAGTTGGAGAGGATGGGAACTCTCATATACTGTTGGTGGGATAGTAAAATGGTCCACCCACTCAAGTATTATTTTTTATTCAAGATCAAAACTATAACTAAACATCAAAGAAAATTCCAAAGTGCCTTTAATATATCTAGGATACTGAAAAAATTGATTTTTTCCTAAAATTTGAGGAAATTTTATCACACTCTGTGAGTCAATACTATTCTCCTACAATTATCTTTTGATTTGATACTTACTTTGCATTTATATTTAAAATGTTTAATGACTCTCTACAGACTGCTGCACCAGAGCTTTCTTTGTGTGTGTTTTTAAGTTTTGAATGACTAAACTTAGCTATTACTTTTTTCATGTAGTTCATTGAGTTCATGTTTCACTCTCTCATGATTGCTTTCATGTGTACTTATCATCAAAAGAGGGGAACTTTATGAACTCTGAGTGACTGAAGGGGAGAAAAAGCCTGTACATTTAATATTACTTGAATATGTGAAATAATGCCTATGTATTAGTTGATTGCCTTAAATCACAAGGTAGAAGACCCCCACATGAAGCCACAAGGGCTTATGCCAAGAGTCTTGAGTTGTACGTGTATAAGCATCTGTGTGCTTTAGGCTCATGTACATACCTATCAGCAGTTACAAAAAATCTCTGGTCTTAACTAGCATACTTCTTCCTTACTCCCCTAAATTCCACTACTGAATCTAGTTTCTATTTGACTGTAAGCATCTTGACTTTTATTATACTATTAAATATTTATTAAGCACTTAAAATAACCTTCCAAATTAGGAAGTCATTAGAAATAAACTATATAATAAGTCATACTTGGGAAATCAAAGTTGCTTTTAAAGTATTGTTGTAAAGGCCAATTATAATAGTAATAAAAATGTGTTTTGTATCCCTCTCACAAATGATGTATAATCTTATCTGAAGTGATCTTTGCGTGGTTCATGCGGGATACTGTTCCCAAGACCATTCCTTAATTAAACAAAGGCTGAAAAGGAAATGGAACAGTCTAGCAGTCTCACCATTTAGTAAAAATATTTTAACAAGTTAAAAACAAAATACCAATTTCCAGGTCTGGAAATTTACCTTCTTCCTCTGAAACATCCTTATTCAACTACCACTCACCTCTTAAGAACATGCAAGGTTATTGCTGTAGATTTATTCCGTTAAATGCAGACTAATCACCACTAGATTCAATCTCTGCTGAATGGACAAGGAATAGCATAGAACTTGGAACCCAGAAATAATACAGAGATAAGCTCTATGCCAGCTGCTTTCCTACTAATTAGAGATCTCAGCTGGGTAACTGTTGCACAGAGCATTTACAATGCCACATTCTTCTATAGTCACAACAACAAATGCTATTTTTATTTTGAAAAACAAAAATGCTATATCACAGAATCTGATGTATTTTTTTTTAAAAAAACCCCATGGTTCCCCTTCCATTTTCATCAAAGGACACCCACAAATTTAACGTACACAGCACACGGCTTCAGTGGGATGAGAGAACACTGAATCTCAGCCACTGAATTGATAGGGTTTCTAAAGCTGTGAATTTTTTCCTGCAAAGCATCTGGGGTGTGAACTGCTGACTGTCTGATAAACAGCTGGATTCTTTAACCATTGTGCCAAAGGGCTTCTTAGAGCTCACTAGAAAACTCAAAACCTCTCTGCCTTTTTGACCCATAGCTGAATGTTCTGTGGGGTTTTCAGAGGCTGTATATCAAGGGAGAGCAGAATGCCCCTCTTACTCCCAAGGAGATGCTGGCGGATTAAAATTGCCAGTGGGGCGCCCCCTTTAGGTTAGGAGCGCAGCCTTCTACACTTTAGACCCCTCAAACCATGAGAACACTAAAGGCAGGGTTAGAGCACTAGGTCATCCTAGTAGCACAGCTGCCCACAACATGACCTTGGGCAAACTAACTTAACTTCCCTAAGCCCCAGTTTCATGAGTAAGTAAATAAGCCCTGGAGGACATTATGCTGAGTGAAATATCTCTGTCACAAAAGGACAAATACCACATAGTGCCACTGTTGTAAAACAGGACTGACATGGGGCAGGGGGAGACTGAGAAAGATGGGATAAATTATGTATACTACATTGAAACAGATGAGAGAGAGAGAACTGTTTAAAAGGTATATATGATTAGTTATTCTTGTCATGACATAAGTCCAGAATGAAGGCTGCATAGTGGAATGGACTTGGGGGGCAGGATTGTTTAGCAATGAAACAATTTTTCTTTTACTTTTCAAAGAGAAAGAAGGAACTGGACGGGGTGGGTGGGCAGGAAGAAAAATGCAACAATGAATGAATGGAAATCCAAAATCTCCGTGTATTTTCATTAAAAATAATAATAAAAAATTACACTGTGAAAAAAATTTAAAAAAAAAGAAAAAGTATAAGTAAATAAGAAGAGTATCATTATTGTCCCAGAAGGTTCTTGTGAAACATAATGTTGTTGTTATTGTTAGGTGCCATCAAGTTGAGTGCGACTCACAGCAACGCTGTGGACAACAGACCCACACCCTGTCTTGTGCCATGGTCATCGTCTCTGACTCACTCAAGAAACCCCCTGCTGCAATCACTGTGTCAGTCCACCTAGGTGAAGGTCTTCCTCTCTTTTGCCATCCCTTCACCTTTCAAGCATGATGTCCCTCTCCAAGCAATGTGCCCAAAGTATGTGAGATAAATCTTCATCATGGCTTTGATCTTCCTTCATGAAACACATCAGTAGGTAAAACTCTGAGTACTCTCTTCCTGGTACACATTTCAACAATGTAGTCAACAAATGCTAACAGTTTTTACCATTATTGCTCTATAGGGAATGATAAAAGAGTTCTCTTTTTTTTTCAAATTTTTTTTTAATTTTATTATATTTTGTTTGTGTACTGTCAAATCAGAATAAAAGAGTTCTCGAGGTATTTCCATGATGGGAACATGGCCTCTAAACGCATTCCTAAAACAGAAGAACGTTGGCATAAGCTCTTGTAGCTTCCTGTGGGGGTCTTCTACCTTGTGATTCAAGGCAATCTTGAAGTGGATATGTTGGCATTATATCACATATTCAAAGAATATGAAATGTACTGGCTCCCCTCCCCTTCAATTACTCCCTTATTTCGATGGTAAGTGCACATGGAGGCAACATGAGAAAATGAAACATAAACTCAATGAACCACATGAAAAAGTAATAGCTAAGTCCAGTCATTCAAAACTTAACACACACACACACACACACACACACAGAACTCTTGTGGTGCAGTCTGTAATGAGTCATTAGATACTTTAAATGTAAATTCAAAGTATTATCAAGTCAAAAGAGAATTTTAAGCCAATAGTATTCACTTAAATAATGTGGTAAAATTTCCCAACATTTTAGGAAAAATTTTCATGATGGGTGTATGACTCTGTGAGTGTATTAAAAACTGAGATGTACAGATGAATCAGTTAATTTTATGGTATGTGTATTACATGTCAATAAAACTCAAAACTCCAGACTGCTGAGAAGCAACTCACAGGTTGTGTAAAGGGCATGGGAGGAGACTGCCCATAATTCCCCAGTGCAATCCCTGGTACAGGTCAACAAACATGGTTTCAATCAAGGTGTTATTAATAAGAGTTTTATGTTGTTCTTTCTGGATAAAATGTAAATAAGCCACATAACCAGGGTAGGGGAAAATAGCTAAATGCAATGATTTTTAGAGAACCAAGGTTTATGGAAATAGTTTTATTTCAGTGAGCTCATTTGTCCATTTCTTGCCTAGGGCATTTATAATGCAAGGGTGATTTATAATACATGTCTCATAGGGTACTTCATAATACATGCCTCACAGAAGTTTTAGTTTGTGTGAGGGAGGTAGGCCAAAAGACCTCCAGATCCTACAAAGAACCTCAGTGTGTTAGAGAGAAGTTCAGAAGCAGCACAACAGTATTGAGCTGGGCACTGATATTTTTGATAAAGTGGCTATATTCTATAGCCATTTTATTAGATAAATATTGAATATTTACTATGTCCCAGGCCCTCTTCTAGAGGGCAGAGATAATTCAGTGAACAAAAGAAGAAAACAGAAAACCAAATATGTTCTGCTACAGTATTGTAGACATTCGCAAGGTGCTTATGGAGAAAAGTGAAGGCACGAGGAGGGGTAGGGAGGACCAGAAGCTCATGTTTTTAAACAGGAGACTTAAGAAAGAGGTCACCAAAAAGAGAAGTCGTGCAAAGGTTTGAGGAAACACTTTAAGTAGCAAGCCACGTGGATGCAACGAGGAAACAGGTTGGGCAGAGACGTTCAAGTGTTTACTGGTGTTTATTTTTAGTAGTTGGCTACTTTGGTGAGGCACACAGAAGAGAGGTCTGGGGGTTATCAGCATATGGATTGTATTTCTTCTCTGGAAACTACAGTAAGTCATTGAAGACGCAAATCTGGATGAGGAAGAGGTCTATTCACTACCTGTATTCCGTCCAATCTGGCAAGACCCAGACATAGAGAAAGCAGCATTGTAAGGACAGACAAATTTCAACCACCCAATGTTGAGGAACACCGACCATCCCACGAATAAGGAAAACCAAAGAAGAGCTGAGGTCTCCGAATTGCAGGGCTGGTGAAGAGTATTAAACATACATGTACTGTCAAAACTCACAAACTTGTGTTAGAAGACGGGAAACCAGGATGCTCCTGAGAGGCAAGGATGGGGCAACTTCACCTCACATACTTTGGGCATGTTGCTAAAATGGGGCCAGAGCGTGCACAAAGGTATCATGGTTGGAAAAACAGAAGGTCATAAAACACAGGAAGCTCTCAGCTGACGCAGTGACTGACAATGGGCTTCAGCAGGCGGAGACTGTGAGGACAGCAAAGTAGAGAGCAAGGTTTCACGGGGTCGTTAAGCCCCAGAGGTAACTTGATGGCATCTAATCACAACAATGGTGACATAAAAAGGACACTGAGGAAATATCATCAACATTAGCAACACAGTATGGTTCCACTTGGAGGCAAAAAGAACATGGAACAGAATGAGAAGTCCAGAAGGAGACCTGTCCATACGTAGTCAGCTGATTTCACTAAAGCATCAGGGCAATGCAACTTAACAACAACAAACCAACCCCACAGGAGAACAAGGGTCATCTCTCTCCTTTGGAGCAGCCTGTGGATTTGAATCATGTGTCTTTGGTTCGGCAGTATGGTTCCTTAGCAACAAAAAGGCATATAATCCAAGTAATGTGCAAAAGTCCCCAATATGTGTTTCCTTTTTGCCTACCTCACAAAGGAAAGGAAAAGAATACTCAATATGGGCGTGGAAAAGTGCTCAAAATCATTGCTGTTGTTATTAGGTGGAGTAGAGTCAGGTATGACTCAGCGACCTAAGGAACTACAGATCTGAACCCTGTCCTGTCCCGTGCCACCCTCGTCATCTCTGACATACTTCACCTCATTGTAGCAGTCACAGCATCGATCCATATTCTTGAAGGTCTTCTCTATCACTCACCCTCTATGCCTTTTAAAATCATGAAGAAATGCAGATTAAAATGACAGTGTCTTACCTCGCAAACACTGTTGAGGATATGCAGAAACTGATATTCTCATACATTGCTAATCAGTTATTGCCATGTAGTTGGAACCAAATCATAGCTGACCCTCCAATGAGTTTACAGAGGCTGTAAACTGTACAGGAGGAGATGACTCATTTTCTTCCTGTGGAGCCCACTGGTGGACTCGAATTGCCAGAGAGATGCTGCCTTTGGGTTAGTAACACAGTTTCCTACAGATTAGAGGACACCAGAGCTCCTGGGAAATTAGAACAGTAGCATCTTTAAAGGGAGTTCTGGTGGCCTAATGGTCAGGAGTTGTGCTGACAACCAAAAGGCATGTGGTTCAAAGCCACCAGGTGCACCGAGGGAGAAAGATGGGCAATCGCCTCCTGTGTGATTCTCTGCCTCTGAAAACCCACTGAACAGTCAACGATGAGTTGGTTCTAAGTTAACAGCACACAACAGCAAGAGAACAGCAAGATGTGCATAAAGTAACTTAGTCATTTTTATTTTTCTTACCCGCATGAAAATGGAGACAAGCGAAAAGTCTACCAACAGAACAGATATGCAAATTGCTGCAGTCAGACAACGGATTATTCTTAGCAGTAAAGAAAGAGTGGCCAGTGATACACACAGCAAGAACCTCCATTGGATGATGAGTCTGACTGAAACGAGTACCTACTAATTGGATTTATAAAGCAGTAAAACAAACCTACAGTAATAGAAATGAGAAGAATGGTTGCCTATGGAGGGCAGGTAGTGAAAGAATGATAGAATAATGCTGAAAAGGGAAAATAATGTCTTTGGAGGACTGTAAAATTGCTTTAACCTTATAGTCTTCCCAAGCAAAGTATGCTGTTATGTACCATGGAGTCAGAACTGATTCTCTAGCAGGTTTTTTGGGGAGGGGAGAGCTCATATTTCTCCTGGGGAGCAGCTGGTGGACTTGAACCATGTGCCTTGGGTTGGCAGTACACACTATGATACTCCACGGTTCTCCAAATTACTGAGAGTAATGATGTCAGTTTGAGGACAAAGGTCTGATTCAGGCCATTATCTTACTAATTACTTGATATGCACCTGAAAGCTGGATAATGAGTATGGGTTGTAGAAGAACTGATGCCTTTGAGCTGTGGTGTTGCAGAAGAGCACTGAACATCCCATGGACAGCCAAGAGAATGAGCAGATAAGTCTTGGAGAGGGTGCAGCCGGAGTGCTCTTTGGAGGCAAGAATGATGAGGCTTCACCTCACATACTTTGGGTATGTTGCTAGGAGGGGCTATTCCTTGGAGAGGGTCATGGTGCTGGGAAGAGTGGAGGGTCAGTGAAAGAGAGGAAGACCCTCAACCAGGTGGAATGACACAGGGACTGCTGCAATGGGGGCTCTTATATGTCAGGAAGTGTGAGGATGATCCAGATAGAATAGAGTTTAGATCTTTTGTTCATTGCATCTCTATGAGTCATGCTTGACTAGATGGCACCTAACAACAACAAGAAGCCACCATGGGCTATATTACAGAAACTTCCCTCTCAACAACAGACACCACTGTGCTGACTTGGCTTTGATCTTTTCACACTACTACCCTTCCTTTGTGGAGTTCCCGGGGAGTGTGAACACATAAGCACTTGGCCACCAGCTAAAGCACTGGCTGCTGGAATTCACCTAAAAGTGTCTTGGAAGACAAGCCTGGTGAAATGCGTACAAAGGTCACAATCTTCAAAGTCCTGGGGATGAGTTCTACTCTGCACAAGTCAACTTGTTTCGGAATCCACACCCAGCTTTTCACACTGAATTGATCGACATTCTGATGCAATTTCTTCTTAAATGACCTGAGGAGGTAGTTGGGCTGAGTTTTTGGGTTTGTTTGCTTGTTTTTTATTCCTGCTGAGCATGAGAGAGATAGAATTTCTGGGGAAAGGGTTGAGTTTCTGGTTCCTTCCTGCCTTCTGACACATAACACCTTCATGCTGTTATCTAACATGTATGTTAAGCTTCCCTCTGCTTCCTTTCCTATTGCTCTGGGTAGTGGGATTCCAGTACTGAAGAGGGCCAGCCTTCTGCCTTTTTCCTAAGGAAAGTTTCTTCTGTTAGAAAAATGACGGTGTCTTAAAATGCACAATCAGAGCCAAGCCTGGCCTTCTGAGGTTTTCTTGTTATTTCCTGTAAGATAGTTTCGCCAATCATATCCCCAAGGGAGAGCACGAGGCTTTGTTTTAGTAATACTAAGACAATGTGTAGTTCTTAGGAAAAGAAAAATCCATAAAACCCCCCCCCCAAAAAAAAACAAACTACACCTTCAGTTATTCTTGCATCCTTTGGCATATGCTGCTTTTGGTAGCAAGGTGGTAGATACTAGGAGATTACAGGAGGAGAAAGTGATTTTCTCTCTGTAGAACTGCTTAAGGCAAACAATTTTTTTTTCAAATTCAAAATTGGCATAACTTTTGATTACGTTAATATTTCCTCCTTGAGAGTTTATGGTAACGTAATTAGAAATTTATAAAGGCCCAGAGGAGGGGTTCCACGTTAAATTTAATCTGCAAAGGTACCTCACATTAACTCAAGAAGAGATGAGTGCTTAACCAATGCACCAGGACTATAATGTTATTTTTTTGCTAACTGTTACATAGAAGAAACGAACAGAATTGCCCAGATTAAAGGCTAGAATTACTTCTGGAACATGAAGCTTTTTCTTGTCTTTTTAAATTCAATAAAGATTGTACCTTTTAAGCAAAGGAAGGGGTTATGTAATCAGGAGACCTGGGCTGCATGCAGGTCTTAGCACTTAATGCTGTGTGAACTTTCTACATCTTAATTTCCTCATCTTTCAAAAGGGAGATATAATGACCTCGTTACCAAGGCCACAGCTTTGAAAACCCCCTGGTTCTTCTCCGTACACACAGTAATCATAAGTTGGAATCAATTACCTACAAATGAGATGGAACCAGCTGCCTACAATTCAGAAAGTGTTTTCAGAACCAAAAGATAACTGTTATCTATGGAAGATCTTTATCAAGACCAACTAACAATGCTGTTCCAAGTGGTAGCTGTTTATTATGTAAGAGTAGAGAGCTCTGGTGGTATAAGGAGCGAGGGAAGACTTCGGCTGTCCACCCAGAGGTAGGTGGTATGAATCCAGCTTTTCCACAGGAGAAAGACAAGCAATTTCCTTTCCATGAGATTTACAGTCTCTAAAACCGTGTGGGAAGGTCAACTCGGATTTGTTCCGGAGCTGATGGCAAGGGGTGGGTAAGTGAGTGATCACAAGTGTGGATCTGAAGTTGACATGCAGCAGTTAGAACACAGCAGCGAGGTGCTGGTTTCCTGCTATTGCACTGTGCTTCTGTGGGGTTACTACAACTATTCACTGCTATTGTCAGGATTGACACATAGGCCCACCGGATTGCATGCTCAGTTCAGAGCCAAAGCAGAAGCTGAGGTTTGGAGAAATTAAATGCTTATTATCAAAGGCATCTATAATGGAAATGTCTGAGTCAAAACCCAGAATACAGAGGAGTCAGCATATTGAGACAAAGGTGCTGATGTGTGTTATGAACATGGTATAATGTTAATACATTTACAGAAGATTAAAAACGCCAAAGCACAGAAATGATGATTATAAGCAATTAACTTGGTTTGCCTACAGCAGCTTATTGAGGACTGTTAACTGCCCCAACTATGTTCTCTCATAGTCAACTAAATTGTGCTCCATCTCTGACCTCTTATGAAAGCTGCTTTCACCCTGCTCTATTAGGAACCACACTGTCTGCTTAGATCAATGTTCTATCAAACATCAGAGCAGTGTGCAAACTGCTCCTCCTTTATCATCTCTAGCTGGGAGCCAGAGAGTGCAACCAATGGGAGACACAGCTGCACTAACAGAAAACCTGTTTGGAGGATACTTGCTCTGGCAAAATAGAAAGTTCATCATGAGATTTCAAACCTGGCCTCAACACAACTCAGAAGCATAAATCCCAATGAGGGAATATCATGTATTACGTAATGAGAGTGTTATGAAAATAGTAGTGTGCAAATATAATTTTTCTGAAGCTTTTAAAGAAATAGGGAGATGAAAATGCTTTAAAAAATCTGTTTTAAAACAATCATCTCTTTAATTCGTCAACACTGTAAATCTTTATTATTATATATGCTATTTTCAGAAAGGGGGAAATTCATCCAGAGCTAACAAAGCAAACAATATTAAGGACCAAACATCCCCTGAGGCACCGCTCTCCTTTAGACAAAATTTAGATTGGCACAGGTCCAATGGGAAACAAATACTTCAATGTATTTGCAGAGACCAAATCTCTTGTCATCAGAGATCAAAATTTTGATTTACTGAAATTAAGAAATGAGCAACGTGAGTAGGAGAAGGTAGATATGGATTCAAACCAATTCAAGTACTAAGTTACATTGAAAGGTATTTCCTAGGCATTCAAACCTTGTGCTCATGTACGTCTGGAAGGGAGGAGGGGTTGGATCTTCAAATGGAGCAAGATCCCAAGAGAGAATATATATTTTAATGAATATTAAATGGTTTCTTTCTTTTATATGCTGGGGATTACAAGTGTTTATAAAGCAAACTTGAAGTAGAAATTGGATATTTACCTAAGAGATTAAAAAAAAGTCTAGGGATCAAAAGGAGAAAGTAATGAGACCTCTGCATGGGCAAAGGAGTATCAGGGGACCCAGGAATGAATAACAGAGCTTAAAACCTCTAGTCACCTCTTGTTTACATGTCAGACAAGGTGAGGTTATGATTAGCCTTGTGGAGACCAGTGCTGTGCTGTTGTATGCTGAACAGGGAAAACACCCAGTGTATGCAGAGCAACACACTCACACACACACTCTTCAATTTACCCATACAACGAAATATCTTGAAGATAAAAATGGAAATCAAGGATAGTAAACTATAAATATTGGGACTGTTTTCCTTATTTGATCTTTATCAAAAGATAATAGTTTTATTCCAAAAACTAATAATCTCATTTCAGCTACTTGTTCACCAAATTCCATTTTCTAAAGACAATATAAACTTCACAAACCCAACAGGTATAATGACATTGTAGGCATTGGGATTAATGGTATAAAAGAAAGTAAATATGTTTGAATGAAAATCTAGTTTTGTAACTTTCACTCAAATCACTACACAAAAGTAAAAATCCTATCTGAAAAACTCTTCATAGAAACTACAAAATAATTTTATTTACCTATTTTTGTTGGTATTCATCAGTTTTTAAAACTTGTAAGAGTCCTTGACATGTAATGAGCTAAACTCTGCATGAGTGGTTTGCGTAGATTATCATGATAAAAGCCAACAAGGATGACATAGTTGGTAGGTCCATCAAGTTGAGTCATGCCAACTCTGTGCACAAACAGATCTGAACTCTGCCCTAGCCTGTGCCATCCTCATCATCTCTGACATACTTGAGCCCATTGTTACAGTTACTGTGTCAATCCATCTTGTTAAAGGTCTTCTTCTCTTTTTCCTGGCCTTCCACCTTCCCAAGGATTATGTCCTTTTCCCAAAGACTGGTTCCTCCTACTGACGTGCTCAAGATATGTGAGTGGACGCTTTACCAATCTTGCTTCCAAGAAGCACACACACTGGTGGCCCCTTCCTGAGCCAAAAAGGCATTATTACTATAATCATTTTGCAAATAAAGAATCAGAATTTAAAAGAAAAGTGTAATCTGCCTAAGGAGAATGGTAACTGCCAACCAAAAAGCTGAAAGTTCAGTATTTCCAGCAACTCCTCACGAGAAAGATGGGTAGTCTCCTTCCCTAAAGATTTACAGAAACCTGATCCAAGGTAGCAGGTAAGGTCAGGTAAGTGGTACATTGGAGATTCCGGTTCCATTTTTGTTGTTCATAGGGTTTTCGTCTTCATGCCCTTCTTAATGAGTGCATCTTACCCATTCATTGCCATCAGGTAGATTCTGACTCATCGGGACCCTCCCTTGGATTTCCTAGGCTGTAAATCTTAACAGGAGGAAACTGACCATCCTTCTTCCTTGGATCTGCTGGTGGATTCAAATCATTGGAGACATGGGGCTTTTCAGTTAGCAGTGCAACAACCTACAGACTGGTTTGCCAGTATCTTTTTTCAAAGATGTACATTATAGACTCATGCGAAGAGTAAAGAACAAACACGAGGTTTTCATTTAATAGTGTTGTGTACTAAAATATTTTCGTAAATATATTTACAACCACATTTTATTTCTAAGAATCAGAGAGCTCAACAATAACTAAGGATGACAGACGAAGGATTGCTGCTTTTGAGTTGTGGTGCTGGAGAAGAGTGTTGAACATACTGTGGACTGCCAGGAGAACAAATGGGTCTGTCCTGGAGGATGTGCTTCCTGGAGGAAAGGATTTTGAGGCTCAGTCTCATATACTTTAGGTAGGTGGCCAGTCCTCGGAGAAGGACATCATGCTTTGAAGGGTCAAGGGATAACGCAGGAGAGGAAGACCCTGGATGAGATGGATTGACTCAGTGACTGGAGCAGTGGGATTAGGTCTGTTGGAGATGATAAAATTGGCACAGGATAGGGCATGTTTCAGAGCTAATGTAATTAAGGATCACTATCAGTTGCAGATGACTTGATGGCATATAACAACAACAAAATCATCTTTCTTTTTCAAGTATGCAAAAAGACGGACACATTAAAATGAAACAAGAATCTCCACTGGTTTCCTTCATGATGTAAAACACACCTAGAAATTGGTAAATTGAACAACCCTAAGAATAACGGATAAGGGATTATGAGTCACAAATCAATGTTAAACATATAAAAAGCTGTTCAATATCCCTCTTTAGATGTGGACACTCATAAGAAGTGGAGCTGTGTTTGTACACAGGTCAGATTCTGGCAGCAACAGATGCTCAAGAGATATCTGTTGAATAAATGAATAATTAGACACATACATGGAGAGAGAGTGTCAGCATGCAAGTACAAAACCAGAAACTATGATATACATATTCTATTGTTTGAGGGAAAAACTATTTCAAGTACTCATATGTTTGTGTATGCATGAATGATTTGGAAAGTAAAGAGCTAATGATCTGTAACTGAAGGAGTGGTTACTTTAAAATGCAGGACTCAAAATATGTGAACTATACCCCTGAACTTTAAGCCATGTGAGTATTATGCCAATTCGAAATTTTTTGTAAAAACCATCTCCCTAAACATGCACTCATATGTATATGCATGTGTATGTATATGTATACATACTTGTGTGTCTGTATTTTTTTCATTAATTTTAATGGACATTTACAGAGATTTTGGATTTCCACTCATTCATTGTTGCATTTTTCTCCCCGTTCCATCCCTCCCCCCACCCGTGTCTGTATTTTTTTAAGGATTGTAGAATAACACAGAAAAGTCATCATAAAAGCACTATACCAAAAGAATTGAGATGAACATATATTGGTAAGCAGAAAGAAGTAAAAAGTAAAATTATATAACAAGATATGTATTTTTTAAAAAGGTATTATGAATATAACCTCATTGTTTACATTAAAAATTAACCAATTGGAAGAACTAAAAAATAATTTTAAGGGGACTATAATTGAAGTAATTTCTCAAAAACATCTTGTTTATATCTGAATATGCTAAATAGTAAAAAAATTATATAAAAAGTGAGAAAATGATTTTGAAAATAAATTAAGCAAATGAACCAACATATGCAACAAGTGAGCATTTAAACACAAGAACCACTTTAACAGACTTTCTCATGCAATACTTAGCTGTATAGCCCAAATGTGACATATCAAAGGAGAAAACAAAGATACCTAATGCTATTAATAACCATAAGAAAGAAATAAGATAAAAATGTTTACATTAAAAATGGAGGGGGGAATCCTATAATCAAAATTTTATCTGGAAAGATAATGCTATGAATTCATATCTTTTCTTTAAAATAAAACAACACAAAACCCAAACCCAACTTTTTTAAGTCTTTCCTGTTATAAGGATTTAAAACAACAGCTAACTCGGGAACAAAGTCTCATTCAGATTTTCATTTCTACACATTGAGGGGTAAGGAATTGTGCTATCAGCCTAAAGTCACACGGTTCAAATTCATCAGCTGCTCTGAGGGGAAAAGATGGGCAATCAACTCCTGTGCGATTTACTGGCTATGAAAGCCCACTGGAGGGTCAGGTACGGGTTGGTTCTGACTCGATGGTACACAACAACAACAACAACATTTTCTTCCACCACAGGTACTATGGCTTCTTAGAGAATATATGATGCCACGTCTTGGGTAGAAAACATATAATAAGATTAAGTCATATAATTGTACGAGCAGTCAAAGAGACTACAAAGTCAACTAGTTATGCAGAAAATTCTACTTTCAAATTTAAATAAAACAAACAAAAAAAGAAGGGCAACTGCTCCTTTCAAAAGGACAGTGAAACTGCCCATCCTGACTGGCTCTGTATGTCAAAAGAGGGAAAGAAAAAACTCTAATTCAGACGTAAAAGAATCCAATTCATGTATTTACATATCACTTTGGGAAGGTATTAAGGAACCATTTGGAAGAAAGGGTTCTGGGACATTCTTTGGAGAAAAATCCCACCAAGCAACTGCAGAAGAATGACGGCATTAACACATTGCCACTTGACAGTTCTCAAGCAAACATGCGGAGAGTGATCAACAGTGGCTGCTGAGATCATTAGTAAAAGGTTATCGGAAAGTATAATTAAGGAGGTGAGAGACTGACACTGCTGAAACCCAAGAATCCATCTCAATATCATTAAAACCAAACACAAGGCCAGACAGCATCTGCCCCTAACTACCAGAGTAAGAGTTGTCTTATGATAGTTCTACCTAAGAAGTAACTGTGTCTGAAAATTCAAATTGGTATCTTGTCACACCTATAGACAAAGTCCGTTTACAAGAAATTAAGGAGATGGGGGGAGGAATTAAAGGACATCACAGGAATGCAACCAGCAATATCCAACTGTAGAATATTCTACAGGACAAGTAACGAGGTTTCTTCAACAGATAAATGGCAAGGGGAAAAATGTGGGAGGGGAGAATAAATCTACACATTAAAATTCTCTTCTTCTTGTTGTTGTATACTTCAGATATAACCCAAAACTATGTATACTTTCTTGATTATTTTAAGAAACTGAGTATTGAATGATACTTATTAGACAATCGGAAAAACTAAAATACTTAATGATATAATTTGATGATAATTAAGAACTATTTTCTTGGGTGTAGTAAAGTTAGTTCTTCTTGTTATATGCTGTTGAGTCAGTAAGTTGACCCTCCAGCTGGTTTTCAGGGGCAGTAAACTACACGATAGGAAACTTCCCATCTTTCTCCCATAGCACAGCTGGTAGATCAGAACCGTGTGCTTTGGAATGGCAGCTCATCTTCTTACTCATTTGTCACTGTTGTGACGTGCCACTGAGTTGCCTGTGACTCAGAGCATCCTTATGTACAATAGCTCTGAACCCTGCCCTATCCTGAGCCAAACTCACTCACTCCGACACACCTATCCCCATCATCCCAGTTACTATTTCAATCCATCTCACCTGGGGTCATCTCCTACGCTGTCCCTCCACCAATCCAAGCATGAAATCCTTCTCAAAGGATTGGTCTCTCCTGGCCATAGGCCCAAAGTATGTGAGATGGAGCTTCAAAATCCTTGCCTCCAAGAAGAAACTTGGTTTCATCCTCTCCAAGACAGACCTATTTATTTTCTTGGCAGTTAATGCTATGTTCAAGACTCATCTTCAGCACCAACTCAAAGGCATTGATTCATCTTCTGTCACCCGTAATCACTGTCCAGCTCTCTGATGCATAGTAAATACTGTGAAGGTTATGACCTGAACTAGGAATACCTTAGTCTCTAGATTGATATAATTGCTCCTCAGTACTATGGAGAGGATCCTGAGAGCAGATTTCCCTACTGCAATTCATCTTTTGATTTCCTGACTGCTGTTAACAAGGATGTTGACTATGGAATAGAACAAGCTGAGACCATTAACAATATCAATCTCTTCTCCATCTATCTTGGTGCTGCCAGTTGGCCCAGGGCTGAGAATCATTTTCTTCCTGATGCTGAGCTTCAATCTATACTGAAGATTACAGTTCATGACCTTCTAGAGCAAATGCTCCAGATCCTTTTGCTTCTGATCCTCTGGGTTTCAGTCAGCAGAGTTGTGTCATCTGCATAATGCACGTTGTTGATGAGTCTCCCTCCAATTCTGAAGTCATGTTCCTCCTCATAAAGTCAAGCCTCTCTAATGATGTGATCTGTATATAGATTAAAAAGGTATGGAGACAAAAAGACATACCTGACACACTGTATTTCTGATTCTGAACTACACAGATCTTTCTTATTTTGTTCTCATGACTGCTTCCTGGTCCAAATATTAGTTATTTTAAACAGAAAAAATAAAAAGGGCCAATATTTTAGAGATATATATTGATTTGTTTACAGATGAGATGATATATATTTGATTTGCTTTAAAAGTATGGGGAGATGGGATTTGGTTACTTGACTTGAAGGTTTAAGAGTTTCACAAGACATCCCAATCAACAGGTTCATAAAGTATTCAGTGACTGCATTCCACTGCCTAGTTCACTGAATAGTATCCAGGGCGCTAAAAGCTTATAAAGGACTATTCAACCCACAATTGGTTTCTATTCTACTGGCAAGAGAGGAAGGGATCAGGAGCCTCTGGTGCCACGGGTCCAACAGAAGTGGTCAGTGAATCTATATCATTACGAACATTTTCATTCTATAGAGGAATCATGACCAAATGGTGTAAAAGCAGAACAGCTATGCCACTTTATGAGAAATTTACTCCCATTTGCTCCTGGCGATGATTGATGGATAATGGATTTTAAGGTACTTGTAGAGTTGGGTCAAGTCTCTCTTAACATTATTTGCTTACAGAATACCATAATTAGGATGTAGTTTTTCACTGTTTTAAAAAGCTCCAAAGCTCAAAAAAGCAGTAGGTAAGATACAATAAGGGTTTGTTGTGAATAATTAACGAGATTAATCAATTGCAATTAATGCCATAAAGCAAAATATATATGACTATATAAAATCCAGTATGATTTGAGTAAAAATGTAAATACATAGTTTCACCCAAATTAAAAGAATAACTGGGGGGGGGGATGTCCTTAATCTCAAAGAGAATGAAAAAAACAAAACTCAAACTCAGAGCCACTGAGTGGGTCCTGAGTCGTGGTGACCCTCCCGCAATTGGAATGAGAGGAGGCCAGGAGGCCGTCCATTTCCCCTCACAGATCCGGGCTTGACTTGTGGGTTAGCAGCTCTGTTCTCATGGGACTAGGCCAACAGAGGTGGCCTATGAAGAACTCTCACCTTCAGACCCTGCTCCAAAAGGAACAACTCTGCTATTTGTTGTTTAATGAGAGGCGAATGTTTATGTAAACGGGCTTCACCATTTTCCTAAGAAAATCCTGGTAATAAGCTCAACAATTGAACTAAACAGAATAGAAATAATCCTAACTAATCTAGCTGCAAAATGTTAACATCAGCTGCTAACCGAAAGGAGATTCACAGCCACACCTAAGCAGGTGAGCCCAAAGATTTCCTTTCAAAAACCCAGTAATTAGGCTGACCTCGTGGCGCAACGGTAGCGCGTCTGACTCCAAAAACCCAGTAATTAAAAGTTCTGAACATGCATAGATTTTTTTTTTTAAAAGTATGGAACCACTGCTCCCTTCGGCCCACAGGCCCTCTGGACAATTCTGGAAGAGGACTGGCTCTTTCCTCCATGACTTCTGGGTTCTCTGCAAATCAGAGAAGTAGGTCCACTCTTTCTTAACTAACTCTGGTCGCTGCACACAAAGAAAGAGCTGTACCAAATATTTCCTGACAAACAACAATGTTTGCTGCCTAGGGCACCCAGAGGACCTGAAGGTAGGACCTCCCCTCCCCAACTCTATGCCTTGACCTGATGAAATCTCAACCCCACCAGGGATAATCTGTCCTATATCTTTATGGAATAAGATTTCAAGCTCTAGGTTTTGCCCCCCTTTTCCTAATACACTTTAATGGTTAAATGTATCTAAAGCCAAATAATTTCTGTTAACTGCTAACAACATATTCAATATAATTCTTGAATTCTTCTACCCAGAGGTGAGCTGTTACTACCATGTTCTTCCTGTACCTGCCTAATAATACATTTCTAGTGCAGTCATGCAGGATGAATAAAGAGAAAAGAAATCAATCACCAGGAATCCTACTCAAGCCTATCAACTGAATGAACCAAGAATTCCCTCAAGTTAACACATAAAGTACAAGAAGTTCAATAGAATCTAATAAACAAGGGTTTGGGGGTTTTTTTGGTCTCCATGATATTTCTGTCAGAAGAAATTCTTTCAAATACTGGAATTATAGGAATTCTCTATCTTTTTCTAAAAGTTTTTCAGTTTTGTCCTTTCTTATTTATTCATTTGATTAAAATATATATATAATACACACACATATACATATTTACACACACACACACACACGATGTTATAGGGCTAACGAGCAATAATGTCAGTTTAAAACTCAGGTGAGCCTGATCCAAGCCATGGCACTTTCAATTGTTTCCTTTGCACTTGAAAGTTGGACAGTCAAGACGACAGAAGAATTGATACCTTTGAACTGTGGTGTCGGCAAAGAGCACTGATCACTCCCTGGATTGTCAAAAGACCAAAAAATCTTGTCTTGGAGGAAGTGCAACCAGAGAGCTCCTGAGAGGCCAGGATGGGGAAATGTCAGTGCACATACTTAGGACATGTCATCAAGAGGTGCCAACCTTGGAAAAAGGTATCGTGCTTGGGAAAGTAGAAGGTCAGAGAAAGAGAAGATCTTCAACAAGATAGACTGACACAGCACTGAAAAACAAAGAACTCGTGAAATATTATACAAAATGCATGACCAGGGAGGACATTATGCTGAGTGAAATATCTCAGTCACAAAAGGACAAATACTGTATAATGCAACTGTTATAAAACAGGACTGAAATGAGGGTTGGGGGGAAACTAAGAAAAGAGGATAAATAATGTATATAGCATTCAAACAGATGAGGAAGAGAACTGTATAAAAGGAACATATGACTAGGTATCATTGGCATGA
>NW_006399905.1:7248801-7268865 GCF_000299155.1 Elephantulus edwardii | reverse complement strand
ATTGGCACAGGACCGAGCGGAGTTTAGGACTCATAGGGTCGTTATGAGTCGCAGGCGACTCGACGGCACATAACAACAACAACATAAAAAAACACATATAAATAACCCTCCAGCACCATTTCCAGGCCACTTTTTACCTGCAATGATATGTTACGGCAGCTCTAGGGTATACATCATACCATATATATGGTTTGTTTATGTATGTGGGCCTTTGGGGATTTTTCTTCCATTCCACTGGTCACTATTCCCAGGCTGATTCCAGTGTTTCAATGACTGAAGGTTTATAATAAAACTTGACATCTGAAAGGACACATGCCTTGCCTTCCCTTCCCTCAATCTGGCTTCCAGGCAATCTCTGGTCTTTTCACAGTCCTCTGTGCTTCAATATGTATTACAGAATCCAGTTTGCTTTTCAGCTTCCAGGGAAAAGTGCGCTAGGATTTTAAATTACACTGACACCACAGATCAATTTGGCAAGAGTATCTTTATGACAATCATTCTCCTTCTCAAGAAAGTCTTTCAGCAAGTTGTATGTGATATCATGCAATACACAGTAATAACAAGTAATATTTACATAGATAAAAAGCATAAATGCAAGCTGAACAAACATGGGAAGGTAAAAGGGATTACACCATATATATCAGAGAATTCTCTACACTGATATGCTACAAAAACTCCCAAGGATAGTGGAGGAAAACGTCTTAGCATAACAGAAGACCTTGAAAGAAAAACCTACTAGGTTTCAGGATTTAGGACCATGGTCTAGGCGACACCTAAGTCAGCTGGTATAGTATAGTTCACAAAGACAATGCTCTACATAGTACTTTTTCCCCCCCAGGTTTATTTTTATGTTATTTCTTTAATTACATTTTTTAAAATTTATTATTCATTTCAATGAAAATTTACAGAGACTTTGCATTTCCATTCATTCATTGTTGCACTTTTCTCCCCTCCCAACCTTCCCCCCTAGTACACTATCCTCTTGGAAAAGTAAAAGAAAAATTCTTTCATTGTTTTACAATCCCTTCCCCAGGTCCACTCCACTATGCAGCCTTTGCTCTGGAATCCCGTCATGACCAAAATACCTAATCACATATCCCTTTTAAACAGTTTTCTCCCTCATCTGTTTCAATGCAGTATACATTATTGAACCCATCTTTCTCAGTCTATCCCAACCCCGAGGTCAGTCCTGTTTTACAACAGTGGCACCATTCAGTATTTGTCCTTTTGTGACTGAGATACTTCACTCAGCATAATGTTCTCCAGGGTTACCCATTTTGAATAATATTTCATGAGTTCCTTGTTTTTCAATGCAGCGTAGTATTCCACTATGTGAATATGCCACAGCTTCTCTATCCATTCACTCATTGATGGGCCTTTAGGTTGTTTCCAACTCCTTGCTATTATGAACAAAGCCGCAATAAACATGGGTGTGCATGTATCTGCTTGGATATCAGTTATGGTCTCTTTAGGGTATATTTCCAGAAGTGGAATTGCTGGGTCAAATGGTATCTCTATTTGCAACTCTTTGAGAAAGCACCACACCGCCTTCCACAGTGGTTGTACCATTTCACACTTCCACCAACAGTGAATAAGGGTTCCAGTTTCTCCACAACCTTGCCAGCATTTGTTGCTTGCTGTTCTGTTAAATTTTGCTATTCTGACTGGGGTAAGATGGTTATCTCATAGTTGTTTTGATTTGCATCTCTCTTAGAGCTAGGGATTTTGAACATTTCTTCATGTATTTGTTACCCACCTGAATATCTTCTTTGGTAAAGTGTCTGTTCATATCCTGTGCCCAGTTTTCTATTGGATTATTTATGTTTATCTTGTTGTGGTGTCTACATAGTACTTATGTGAAAAGTGACTGCAGTCTTTAAAGCATGAAATGGCCATCTAAGATGCAACTAATTATATCTCTTTATCCAGAGCATAGAAGAATGAAGAAAAATCAAAGATTCATGAAACAATTGGTCTAAAGAACTAACAGACATAACTTACAGCCTCTACATTGCTGAGGAGAGAATAACTGCAGGGTGCCAGCCTATCACTATCAAATACTCTAACTCAGTTCACCACAGAAGGTCCTGGGCAGAGGGAAGAGAAGAAAGTAGAACAAAATCCAAAGTAACTAAAAAAAAGGAGTAAAATTACTAGTCTGATAGAAACTAGAGGAATCTTGGATTATGGAAATCTAATATCCTTCAAACCGGGAACTGAACTCACCAAGGATTAACTCTCAGCCAAATAAGAGCTAGCCTATAACATGAGTAACTAGGGAGGAGTGTGCTCCTTAGTACAACTGACCAGACCAGACCAGAATGGCAACACTTGCCCCAAATCAAAACGCAGACGGCAGAAAGCACAAAAGCAAATGAAGAACCCAGGGAAAAAGCAGTAAGAATTCTGTTAATTATGCCAAGGAAAAAAAAAATGTACAAATTGCTGAATAGAAAATGACTTTGCTCTATAAAGATTCACCCAAATCATAATAAAAAGTTTTTAAAAAAGGATCAATGTATTTCAATGAATTTTATTATTAGACTTTTTTGTTGTTGTTACAACTGACTCCTGGATAGATGAGATTTTTGATTCAAAGGAATCCTTTAGGACAGAGTTGTTGTGAAGCATCATCAAGTTAACCATAACGGCCTTATGAACAACAGATCTGAAACTTGCCCCATCCTGTGCCATCCTCGTCATTGCTGACATAGTCAAGCCCATTGTGATAGTCACGGTGTCAATCTCTTGTTGGCTCTTTCCAAAGAACAGCCTCTTCTAACAACATGCCCAAGGTATATGAGAGGAAGCTTCACCATTCTTGTCTCCAAGGAGCACCCTGCTTGCACTTTTCCCAAGATACACTTGTTCTTTTGTCAATCCATGGGATATTCCATACTCTTCTCCAACACCACAAGGCAAAGGCATAAGTTCTTCTGTCATCTTAGAAACTGTTCAACTTTGAGATGCGTAAGTAATTGAAAAGATCATGGCTTGAATCAGATGTACCTTAATCTTGAAATGACGTCATTGCTCCTTAACACCTTAGAGAGGTCTTTGACAGAAGATATGCTATGTCTTGATTTCCTGACTCTTAATTCCAAGGGTGTTGATTGTTGATACAAGCAAGATGAAATCATTGACAACTTTAATTTTTTTTCTCCATCTATCATGATGTTTCCTACTGGCCAAGTGGTAAGGATTTTTGTCTTTCTGATGTCGAGATCTAATCCACATTGAAGCCTGTAGTCTTTGATCTTCTGCAGGAAGCACTGCCAAGTCCCCTTCGCTTTCAGCAAGCTAGGTTCTGTCATCTATATAACGCAGGCTGTTGATGAGTCTTCCTCTAATCATGATGACACATTCATAAAGTCTAGGCTCCAAATTACGTTCCCCCCAGTATAAACAAACACAAAGAAAGAATACAGCCTTGATGTATACTTTTCTTGATTTTAAACCATGCAGTGCTCTGTTCAGACAACAACTTTCTGGTCTAGGTATAGGTTTCCAATGAGCATAATTAAGTGTTCTGGAATTCTCATTCTTCTCAATGTTAGCCATAGTTTGTTAGGATCCATACAGTCAAATGCTTTTGCATGGTCAATAAAACACAAACAATATTAACAAATTGTTGTTGTTATGTGCTGTTGAATCAACAGCCCTAAACCCTGCTCTACCGTTTGCCAATCTTATTGTCTACAACACACCTATCCCCATTACCCCTGTGACTGAATCAATCCATCTCCTTTGAGGGTCATACTCTCTTGCGCTGTCCCTCCACCCTCCCAAGTATGATGTCCCTCTCCAAGGACTGGTCCCACCTTGCAACATGTCCAAAGTATGTCAGACAGAGCTTCAGAATCCTTACCTCCAAGGAGCAGCCTGGCTTTATCCTCTCCAGGATGAACCTGCTTGTTCTCCTTGCAGTTCATAGTATATTCAATACTCTTCTCCAGCACCATAACTCAAAGGCATCAACTCATCTTCTATCATTCTGTCCTGCACTCTGATTAACAAATTATTGTATGAAAACTAGTAAAAAAATTAAAAAAATCAAAACTACACAAATAGACATTCTTCTCATATCCTCTGCTCTTAGTCAGGATTCATTTGACATAAGTAACGAGATCTCTGGTGCCATGGCCTCTTCTAAACCCCACCTGAACTTCTGGCAGTTCTCCGTCAATGTACAGTTCTAGCCATTTATAGATTATCATCAGCAATATTTTGCTTGCATGTGATATTAATGATATTGTTTTATATAATTAATATAGTTTGATAATTTATATATTCTACTGAATCACTTTTTGAGGAAATAGGAACAAATACAGATCTCTTGCAGTCAGTTGAACAGGTAGCACTTTTTCAGATTTCTTGGCATTGATTGGTGAACATGCTCAGAGTTGCATCTATTTGTTCAAACATGTCAATTTGTAGTCTATCCATTTCTGGGGCCTTATTTTTTTTGCCAATGCTTTCAGTGCAGCTTGAAATGGCTTCCTTTACAGGATAATCTGCTTCAGTGAAGACTGTTGTTGTTGTGTACTGTCAAGTCAGAACTGACCCATAGCTGACCCTCCAATGGATTTTCAGAGGCAATTAATCCCACAGGAGAAGATTCTCCATCCTTCTGAAGAGCCACTGGTGGCCTCAAACCACCTGCCTTTAGGATTGCAGTTCAGCTTCTTGCCACCACGCCACTGCTTAGGAATATTAGATATAATAGGCTTAAGGCACTGAATATTAATGATTAAAGACCAGGTGAACTGTAGGTTGAAACCAAGGATACTCCTGGGAAAAAAACAAGCAGTCACTGTAAAGACAGCGGAGAAAGAAAAGACTACATGGATGTCAGAGGAGACTCTGTAAATTGCACTGCAACCTTGAGAAGCCAAAAGGAAGGGAAGAAATGGTGAAGTAAGAGTTGAACAGAAAATTTCAAAGGGCAACACAAGGAGACCAAATAAATTATTATAATGAAATGTACCAGGAACTGGAGTTAGAAAATAAAGAGAAGAACAAGAATGTTCTCCTGCAGAGCAGCTGCTGGTTTTAAATCTCTGATCTTTAAGGTCAACAGTCAAGCACTTAACCACTGCACCACCAGTTAAGAGTTGGATTAACCTGAAAGCACATTAAAATGTGACTTTTTAATAGCAACTCAATTTTTTGCTCCAGGTAGACCACATTTTCTGTCTGTGTTTGGTGCAAAGAAATGTAGAACATCTTTGCCAAATTTTCTAATTTGTACTCATAGGTTTTCAACATAAATAATCATGTCACCTTTGCATGACAAGAATTTTATTTCTTCATTTCTATATATTTTATGTGCCTGGCTATGTCTTCCATATGGAATTAAACAGAAGGGAGGAGAATAGGCATCTTTATAGTATTCATGACATTACAGGAGTTATTTTTAATATTTCATTACATATAATTTATTTGCATAAATTTTAAACAGATTATAAATGTTCTATTTATGATTTCAAATTTCTTTATCCTCAATGGCTGATTACCATTATGAAATCACTTCCTCTACCTCATAGGATGATCATAGGATCTATCTTCTTTAATCTATTAACATCATCAGTATAGTGAATGACCTTTACTAAATTAAGATTGTGACTAATCTTATCTCCTCGAAAATCTTTTACACCACATTTTGTCAAGTGGATGAAATAAGCATTAATGTCTTTTTCAAATATAATTATGGTTAAAAAGGCTAATAATTTAGAAGATTAGAGCCCAGAATAAACATAATAAATTAGGTACAAGGGTAGAAAATGACTTGTATGGAGCACAGCCAGAATGGCAATAGGCCTTGTAAATACAGATCTGGTATCATCATGGTGTAGGCTAATTTTCCAAAAAGGAACTTGATACCTCTCTGGGGAAAAAATGGCTATTACATGGAACATTTATTTTGCATATTCTCTATGCCTGCTGTATTTCAGGTTCCACATCTTAAACAGAACTGTAAGTTGTTAATATTTCCCTAGAACTAGCACTAAAGACTAATACAGTCCACAGGACTACTACAAAGATCATTGGTTAGAAAAATTACACAACCTATTAGCAATTTAGTATAAATAAAAACTATAATAATCCCCCAAGGTTAATAACATCAAGGTTTTACAGCAATTTTATTTCCTCATTTCTAGAATTTATGTATAGGTGAAAGACTGCTAGTCAAGTTTTCATTTTGGAATCACAGAACTTTGAGAGCAAGAAATCAAATTAAAAGTTCATTTAGCCCAATCTTTTAATTTAAAATGCTTCATGGTCCTCAGGCAGCTAACATGAGAATTAATTTGTTCATAATTGTAACATGAGAGCTCTGGAGGCTTAATTGTAATAAACTGTACTGCAATTGCAAAGGCACACAGTTCGAGGCTACTGGCTGCTCCATGGGAGAAGGATGGGCAATCTCTTCCCATGCAATAACTGCCTCTGAAAACCTGCAGGAGGGTCAGTTATAAGTCAGCTCTGATTTGACAGCAAACAACAACAGCTGTCACATAGGATGAATTAAAACTGGTATTTGTCTTATAATCATAAAAGAAAACAAATTGGCTTAAGGTCTCCTATTTTGTATTAAATTCATATTAAATATACAACATGGCTTCTATTTCTCTGGTATCTAAAGTTTTCCAACTATTCCCAGGATAACTGAAGTTGGAAAAAGAAATCCCATGATAATGAGAAATGGGAAATTACAACTTTTGAGAAGAAAGTGAATAAACAAAGCTAAAATAAGTAATCCATGCTGAGTATGTTCTGCACAGCAGGCACATCCCTCGGCATAAAAACACACTAAGGAGAACTGTCGCTGTTGTGTACCATTGAGTCAGAACTGATTCATAGCTGACCTTCTAGAGAGTGTTCAGAGTTAGTAAATCCCACGGAAGGACACTACCCAGCTTTCTCCTGTGGAACAGCTGGTGGACTCACACAATGCCTTTGGGCTGGCAGCACAATCCTTATCACTGAGCCACCAGAGCTCTCTCTAAGGGGAGAGAGAACATCATTTAGAAAAGTACATTATAGTGCACTTGGGGGAAGAGCTGTTGTGGCTATAATGCATACTACAAGTAAAGCTAAATCTTTTTCTCAGCAATGACATGAAGAAGATGGAGTACTTCTTATGAACACAGGAGGAGGGAAAAGACCCTTCTGCAGACAAGTCCCTCGAGATGGTGAAATTTACAGTGGCTTCCACATTACATCTCTTAGGCATAAATGGTTTCAAGACTTACAAAGAAAAAGAAAAGGAAAGCTCAAAATTCTTCTTTTCATCAACAAATAAGTTAAAGTGAGATTTAATACAGTCCACATGATCTAGAACTTATAAATTTTTTGTGTTATGATTTTAATGAAAGTTTACAGGAAAGTTGGGTTTTCATTCATTCACTGTTTCACATTTTCCTCCCTACCCATCCTCTGTTCACTTTTAATGACTCTTTCATGTTGCATAGTTTCTTCACTCTCACCTCATCTCTCCCTCAGTCCACTTTGCTATACACCTCTTATTCTTGACTGTTGTCATACAAATAATGCCTAATCATATATTCCTTTTAAACAGTTCTTTCCTTCATCTGTTCTAATGCAGTTTCATTATTTATCCCCTTTTTCTTAGTTTTCCCTCAACTCCCATGTCTTTACTGTTTTTTAACAATGGTGTTATGCAGTATTTATCCTTTTGTGACTGAGATATTTCACCCAGCATTATGTCCTCCAGGGTCACCCATGTTGTGCAATATTTTATGAGTTTCTTATTTTTCAGTGCTGTGTAGTACTCTATTGTGTGACTATACTGTCGCTTTTCTATCCATTTATTTGTTGATGGGCACTAGGGTTACTTCCATCTCTTTGCTAGTGTGAATAACATAGCAATAAACATGAATGTGCAAATATCTCTTTGGGTGGCAGCTCTGATTTCTTTAGAGTATATTCCTAGTAGTGCAATTGTTGGGTCAAACAGTATTTCTATTTCCAACTTTCTAAGAAAGCACCTTACCGCCTTCAATAGTGGTTGCACCATTTCACACTCCTACCAGCAGTGAATTTCTCCACAACCTCACCAGCATTTGTTGTTTGCTGCTCTGCTCTGTTGAACTTTGCTACAGTTACTGAGGTGAGATGATATCTCATTGTTGTTTTTATTTACATCTCACTAAAAGCTAGGGAGTTTTAACATTCCTATGTTTGTTTGCCATCTGAATGTCTTCTTTGGTGAACGGTCTAATTCATATCCATTTTACGATTAATTTGTGATTGTTTGCCTTTTTCTTGTTTAGGTGCTGGAGTATTCTATAAATTTTAGATACGAGTCCCTTATCATCACCAAATTTTTCCCCCAAGTCTATGGCCTTCCTTTTTACCCTGTTGAATAAGTTTTTTTATGTGGATAGGGATTTGATTCTTAGGGGGTCCTATTAATCTGTTTTAATCTCTCCTGATTGTTAGAACTTGTGTGATCTTCCCACTTAAACGTATGCATCTTCTCTCCAACACTTCCTCTGAATCTTCCTTTTAGTTTTATAAGTCATGTACTATTCACGTCTCTATCCTTAAATTTAAGTGTGTGTACTCGAGGGGATAACTAGTATCATGAAGAGATGATGAAATGTAAAACTTTATGGAAAAGTTAAGTGGTAAGAAAATTATCCTTCATTATTAAAGAAAATTGAGATATATGGCAAAATAGAATATATCTTTCTCATGTATTCTCACAAGATTTCAAGTAGATTGTATGGCTACCTCACACTGATACATCAGGTTTGAGAGTAACACATAGCAGTGTGTCTTAAATATCATCAAGATTATGGCAATATAATATTCATTAGATGCAGGTTACTTAAACACAGTTTAGGTTGCTGGTAGTAGGGATTTAATTAAGTCCAATGTTTTCCTTATTTTAAAATGGAACTTTTTACTCATATGTGACATTTGTATAAATGTTTCTACCTCTAGCCAGAGATTTAAGGTTATATCCAAATCAATGAACTCTGGGTTGACTTTAGAGGCCAAAAGATCAGTTAATAAATTCTTAAGAGCTTGTTGTTGTTATCTGCTGTCGAGTCACTTGCGACTCATAGCAACCCTATGTACAACAGCCCTAAACTCCGCTCTGTCCTGTGCCAATTGCACAATCTCCGATACACCCATCCCAATTGCCCCAGGCACCACATCAATCCACCTCATAGAGGGTCTTCCCCTCCTGTGCTGTCCCTTCACCCTCCCAAGCATGATGTCCCTCTCCAAGGACTGATCCGTCCTTACATGTCCAAAGTATGTTAGACGGAACCTCAGAATCCTTGCCTCCGAGGAGCCGCCCGTTTTGACCCTTTCCAGGATGAATCTGTTTGTTTTCCTAGCAGTCCATGGTACCCTCAATACTCTTCTCCAGCACCACAGCTCAAAGGCATCAATTCTCCTTCTATCCTCCTTAGTCATTGTCAAGCTCTCTGATGCGTAACAAGTGATTTCAAAGACCATGGCCTGTATCAGACGCACTTTAGTCTCCAGAGAGACACCATTGCTCTTCAGTACTTCGGAGAGGTCCCTAACAGCAGACTTTCCCATTGCCAATACGTCTTTTAATTTCCTGGCTACTGGTGCTGAGAGTGTTGACTGTGGAGCCAAGCAAACTAAAGCTGTGAACAATCTCAATCTCTTCACCATCCATCTTGATGCTGCCAATTGGCCCAGTGGTGAGAATCTTTGACTTGAAAAATGAGACAAATTAAAAGTTTGAGTGATGATTTAGACTATTTCAACAAATCTTAATTCAACAATAGCTGTATTTTGTGGTATGTAAGACTTAAGACAGTTTCAAGATCTTTAGGTAATCTGAGTTAAGAGACACCTGTTATAATTTAACTGATTTTTACTATTTAAGGATACAAAGAAAGGATGTATTTAAGTTTGCTGATAAATATGGACTGTGTAATTAAGAAAATGTAAAAAGCCTTATAAAAAATTCTACTTGATACTATAAAAGTTTTTATCTATCCTGATTAATTTATAAAATCTTTATAAATTAAAGCTTTAGCATCAAATAATATATAAAGCAGAAACTGGGTTTCTCATAGGGAAAAATGCCAAGATTTGCTTTAATTACTGAACTGAAGAGTTAATTTTAGCCTCTGTTTAAGTTGCCTGGAAGGCAAGGATTTTGAATCTCATTAGCATTTTGCGTCTCCTGAGTTCATGCTGAAAAAGGGATGACAAACTCCAACTCCTACAAAAGCTCCTTTTGTAAGATAGGAATCTGTTACACTTTCTCACATTCCTGAAGGCTGACAAGGTTAATTTTTCCTTTCCTTCTCTGAATGGAGAATGCTTTATGAGGCTTCTATGTTGAATGAGTTGCATCTTGCTTAATCTTTCTTAGTGAAGGGTCCTGATAGCAATTTTTGAATGATTCCTCCTTAACTTTCGTATCTGTACCATCCTGAGTTTGACAAAGAACACAGAACATATAAGAATATGGTATAAGAATATATATAACTATTGCCATGAGGATAGCAGACACACAAAAGGGCCACCAGGTCCTGACAAGCAGAACAGAAATCACTCCCAGGCAGAAAACAGGACTAAGGACAGCACTCATTCTGGCATCTCCTATTTGTACACTCCTTTTGAGTTCTCCATAGACAGTATCTTTATTCTTACTGGTTTGACAAGATGTTTACATTTTAGGTAAGCCTGGAAGACTTAGATCTGGATTCCCAAAGGAGCCGGCAGAAACTGCAGAAGGAAATCAGGGAAGACACGCCCTACTGCCCACACAACGTGGGATGCTAAACTCCACCAAACACTGTCAATAGCGTGTTCACAGGATACCTTTCAACCCAACAGAAGAACCACCTGGTTGTATCTAGTTATCTAAAACATAGCAATCTTTTCAAAGTAAATACAAACAGGTGTCTTCATTAATAAGAGACAGATATGCAGACATCAGAGAAGTGATCTGGAAATGTTTCTGAGTAGAGTAGTATTTGGTGCAGGTGTAAGGTTACAAAAAAAAGCAAAGATCAGTTTGTTGAATCAGTTTTTCATAACTCCTTACTCTAAAAGTGATTTTTGTAATCACAGTCAGATACATTCTTCACTGAGAATTTTATAAAATACATATTGCTCTATGAATACCAGCACGCCCATAAGCCACTGTGTACAAATACTTGAGCTGACACTGGAGAATGGTGGTGTCTTTTACAGCTCATTAATCTGGGACAATCTCTAGGACTAAACCAGTAAGGGAATAAAAGCATACGAAGGTCATCAGACAAAATAAAATGGACATGTTCAGCACACCCTAGGCGTATTATTGAAAGTCTTTTGTTTACATATTACTAAAATTGTGTCAACAGGTTGGCAATATCACCATTCATTCTTAATAACACCCACAGAAGATCAAATGACCAGAAACTAAAATAGCTTTGAGAAGCAGAGTCATGAAAGATGTATGTTGAAAAAAGGAACCCAGCACCAACTGCAATAAGCAGTCCCTGAACAGGCTTTCTAAATAACCAACTAATGGGTTTGTCTACATGCCTCCTAAAAGTGTGGTTGCTAAAACAAAGATTTGTGCTTTGCCCATAAAATTAGAAATGATGTTCTCCTCTTACACAGACAGAAGAGAAAATAATGCAAGTTAAATCCTTTCTTTGTAGTGATAGAGTGATTAAGGTATGCACCATGAAAAAAAGAGTAGGTATACATTCATTTATATACACAATTTGGTTCTTTAATAAAAAAAGAGCGATGAAACAACCTACCTGTGCTTTTTGATGCCATTGGAGAGAGAATCTCCACCCCCACAGTCACTTCCTTCAGACATTCTGCCTTTCCGGCTGCTCAAATGCTCTCCTTCCTCTTCAAAGGAGCGCGCTGTCACTGCTTCCAGTCGGCTCAGGGACAGGTCCGAGTGGGAATCTGCGGCAGAGCGGGCCCATGGTTAATGAGGTGGACTTCGGCGAGAGGCTTCGCTAACAATGGGTATTTCCCTACATGCAGCAGGTTCTGAAACTTAAGCAGCCTACTTTGTCCTTCAACAAGCCATCCGTTAACTACCTCCTCCGGGATTTCGGAAAACCTACACCCAAGAAGGCGAAGGTGGATTTATGAAACTAAGATATGTTTATATAAACTTGCAATTAAGCAGATGGCATGCATTTTAAAAATTTTCAGAGATTATCCAATTCTATAAGAAATGCTACCTAGTGATTTCTCCAAAGATCCTCATTTTCCTCTCCCTCTCAAAGTATCTTAAGCCTAACTGACAAAAAGTAACACTTTCATTTAAAAATTCATACAAAAGAAAAACTATTAATGACTGTACTTTTGGGAAGTTTACATTACACCCAATACTGTAGACACAAATAGAGTTACTTTTAGAACACTTTTCCTGGTGTGGAATTATTAAATATTCACCACCGAAAGCCTCAAATATCTATCCACTATGTAAATGCCAGGCAGGCATTTTTAGGATGAAAACGCCACATTTCCAATTGGCTTGTGTTCAGAGTGGAGCCATCTGCCTCCTTAGGAATTATAAGACAACTTATTTTTGCAAAATACATTCTAGTTTTTGGGCACTCTCACACTCGTCATCTCACTTCAAGCTGTTAAGAATGCTTTGATGAAGGCCAAGCAGAGCGCTTTGCCCAAGGACTAGGCTTGATGGTCTTAGGCCTGTGAGCTGGCTGAAGGAGAAGGAGAACCCAAAGCCTCTGACACCTTGTTTAATCAATGCTTTGAACATTTCACTTCAAAACAGAAGCCATTCAATCCCCAGGATGTAATTTATAAACTTTTGAATGGTGTCTAGGCTTATATTAAAGCATAAATTCAAGGTAACTTACAACTCCCCATCCTAAGGAAAGGATTATAAATTCAGCTCTTCGCTCAGCTCTTAGAAAACTCTGTAGATATATTTAAGCATATTTCCTTAGCAAATTTACAAACCTTCTGCTTAGTTAGTATATATTAAATACAGCGATATATATGTATGTAGATGTGTGTGCGTGCATGTGTATATGTGTATGTATATATATATGTATGTATGTATTTGCAAGTATGTACATGTGAAATTGCCCATCCTTCTTCCACAAGTGCATTCAAACTGTGTAACTTCAGGATTCAGCACAACTTCTTACCAATAGGCCATCAGACTATCAACTACTGGTCTTTGAAAAATAAATAATATTTATTAAGTACATACGGGGAAAAAAAAATAGGCCACCAGAGTCGTACCACATATATTCATGTGCACATACGCACACATATATATTATTAACTCTTTATGGAAGCAGACGGCCATATCTTTCTTTCTTGGAGCAGATGGTGGGTTTGAACTGCTGACTTTTCGGCACTATCAGAGCCTCTTACAATGTATTAAGGTATTCATGAAATTAAATTTTTTAGTTCTTTGTCTCCCCAAGCCCTTGCCATTGTATTTGATAATTCAGCCCAAACCACAGTCCCTTGTTTTTTATTATATGAAGCTGCTTTTGAACCATTGTTGGACAAGCCCAAGTGGAGGTCGGACAATAGACTCTAAGTCCTGAGAGCTGGATACTCTAAAGGATAAACGTTACTTGCAGATGGAATCTGAATGTCAGAAAAACTATTTTGTTTTCCTGTAAAGGTAACTTTAAGAGAGTTTCTGAAAATATAGCTTTGTTCTGTCATAACCTCATAGCAAATAAACAGCTATTTCTAGTAAGAATTTAAAGAGATTTTTTTTTCACTGTAAATTTTGGCAGGTAACTATAAACTTACACTGAAAAAAATTCAAGATAATCTGAATAGCTAGCAATGGGGAAAGGCACCCACCAGATAAAATAAGCAGTTGTCAAAATTACATCAACAAAAACAGTAAATAAAGAAATGCTTATAACAGAATGCTACGCCAAAAGAGCAAGATATAATTTTAACTCTAAAAATATAAGCCAACATATATGTTTTATTTGCATATTATAAAAGAGCAGTCATGTTCAAGCATGCAAACATACATATAAGAAAATAGATTCAACAGGTGTGTTTAGGACATGGAGAGGCAAAGAAGGGGTTAATCTGCTTCCTGGGGCAGCTGGCAGTTAGGAAAGGCTACCCAGGAGATGTGGTGCTCCAAAGTAAATCTTAGAAGAACAGAAAAGTGCTCAGAGGTGAGGTGAGAGCCATTCAGAGGAAGTGGCATGAGGAGAGGGAGACACACAAGGCCAAATTAAGGACAACGGAGTCCTGAACAGATGGCTTCCACTTTTCCACACTGGTTTCATATGAAAAATAATTTCTAAATTTGGACAAATAAAATTGTGTTATTTAAGATGCATTATTACTTTTATGATGTCAATGTCATGGAAATCTAAAGCAATGAGGCAAACTATCTCAAGCATGTATACATCGGATATTGTGTTTGCTCTTTTTTTTATGTTATTTTCTTTTTTTCATTTCTTTTTTATTATTATTAATTTCAATGAAAATTTACAGATACTTTGGAATTCCATTCATTTATTGTTTCACTTTTCTCCCCTCCCAGCCCTCCCCCGTGTTTGCTCTTAAGAGACATAAATCATAATACAAGCACTTGTTGACCTACAAAGACAATGTATAACAAAAAGGAGAAAAATACTAATCAAAGAAAGGCAAAGACAGGTCCCTCCCAAAGCATGATTTCAGCTTATGAAAAAGAGCCCTAAGACTTACTGCTTTACTCAGTGTGTCATTTTAGATAGACTTGTAATGCATGGAGGTGCTGACCAAAACGTTAGTAGGACAAATCTACAGATTGCCCCATGGGATAAAATTAGGCAGTCTCCTCCCATGAAGCTTTACAGCCTCAGAAACCCAGTGAAAGGTAGGCAATGTGACAGTGGTATACACTGGTAGTTTTTATTATACCAAAAGGCACTGTGCTTACCCTAGAAAAACACCATCAGGTGACAGGACATAGACTCTTCCTGTGGCTTGGAATACATGAGCATTTTTCTCCACTCCTAGTGCATGCCTCTTCAACTTCTTTCTCTCTGTGAATCCTCTTTCTCCCCTCCCACATTCTTATCCATCTCCGCTCTGTTCCCTACCCCAGTTCCTCTATAATCAGGTGATCTCCACCCTTCCGTTGATGACTGCTGGAGGTCAGCAATTAGCTCCAGGATGCAAAGTCCAAAGGCCAAAGGCCATTCTTCATTCTCCTACTACATCTGACATAGCAGAATATGTTCCTCCCTTCTATTATCATGAATTTATTAAGCATCTACTATACATGGCATGAAAACATCCAACTTGTTACCAGAGTCAGAATGACTGGGCAGAAAATGGGCAGAGGAGAGCCACGCCACAAGGCTACAGAATCTTTATGAATGGAGATGGTTTTCTCTTTCTCCCTGGTAGCTGCTGGGGGGTTTGAACTTCTGACTTCTTGGTTAAAAGCTAAGCATTTAACCACTGCATCATCAAAGTTCCTAACGGGCTAAGGATTGTTGTCACTGCTGTTAAGTGCCATCAAGTGTCCATAATTCATAGCAACCCTATGCAAAGCATAGTGGGATGCAAAGAACAATAAACAAACGGTTCCCATCCAGGGTAAACAATTTTCTCCACAAACAAGTCCAGTGAATTTTTCGAGATGCAGTAACAGAAGTGTGAATGGAGGCAGTGGACCATAAAGGGAGGCAGGATGTCTGGGAAGGACTGGGCTCAAGTGACAGCTGAGCAGAGTCAAGGAACATGTGTTGGCGGAGTGGTTACAGAGGAACTGCTTCAGGTAGACAAGGAGCTCTGCCGTCACAATCACTAGCACCTTGTGCTGTTTAGCAAAAGGCTGTGCATCTCCAGCAGTTCGCATCTACCAGCTGCTCCACAGGAGATGTAAAGCCTCAGAAATACAATGAAGGATCTCTATGAGTTGGAATCAACTCAAGGGCAGTGGGCTGGATTTTAGCCTTTGTTTGAAGCAATGGGAACTTAGGGCCCAGAGCAGAGAAGAACAAAGTACTCCGCAAGATGGGAGTGGAAAGCATAGCAATGGTGTCCTGATAGGGGCAAGTGAGGCAGAAAGGAAGCTGGTGGCCGTGAAGCTGACTGCTCAGAACAGATCCAAACCAAAGCGAGGCAGTGGGAAGAAGATGAAAGGACGCTGGGAAAGAGAGTACCCAACACATGCCGGGGTTTCTGTGCTCTTGCTAGAGGTCAATCACAAACTTGCCTCTGGGCTTTTGAGCATCAAAGGCAAAGAAGGAAGCATGATCAATAATGTGATTTATAGTGTCTGCGAGACAAAAAAAATAACCAGTGACTTAAAAACAAATAAACCAACATCAACAACTCAGCTATTTCTAGCAGTACAAAGAAAGAGGTATCTATTGCCAGCTCAGGCATTTCCCTGGTTATGAATGTCTGGTGTGGGTCCAACTCTTCGTTATGATTTAAGTCCCATAAACCCTACCAGATTAGCAATCCGAGGTCCAAGCAATGATATAAAATAGCAAACAGGTACCTACTTTATAACGTGTATCAAAACATTATTACTGCAGCACCAACATGTGAAAGATGTTGTAGTGTACCTGGAAGTGTTAGTGTTTTTATGCAAAGAAAGGTATACTACATACTAAGTTAAACATCTGACTTATAGCGTACAGAATCTACTTACTGACAGATTTAGGAATGGACCTAATTTGGAACACAGGGATTTCCTGGAGAGTGAAATCACTGTTGTTATTGCTGTTATGTGCCACTGAATCAACTAAGACTCATAGTGAACCTATGTACAATAAATAGCTCTGAATTCTGCTCTATCCTGAGCCAATCTCACTGTCTCTGACACACTTTATCTGTATTACCCCAGTTACTGTGTCAATCCATCTCATCCAGGGTCTTCCTCTCCTGCACTGCCCTTCGATCCTTCCAAGCATGATGTCCTTCTCCAAAGCCTGGTCCCTCCTGGTCATATGCCCAAAATATGTGAGACAGAGCTTCAAAATCTTTGCCCCCAAGGAGTAACTTGGTTTCACCCTTTCCAAGACACACCTGTTAGTTCTCTTGACAGTCCATGGTATGTTCAATACCCTTCTCCAGTAACACAACTCAAAGGCATCAATTCTTCTCCTATCGTCTTTGGTCACTGTCCAGCTCTGTGATGCAAAGCAAGTAACTGTAAAGACCATGGCCTAGATCAGGCACACTTTAGTCTCTAGACCGACATCTTTGCTCTTCAGTACTCTGGAGAGGTCACTGACAATAGATTTACCTAATGCAGTTCATCTTTAGATAATAGACTATGCTTTTATAACCTCAGCCACACAATTTTGTATATATCCAGCATATAGCATCCTTTCATTTGGAGATGTATAGTTCTACATGTACTTAAACTACAAACATGATTAGCTAAACACCAAACAAGTCATAGCCACTATGAGGTTTATGGTCAAGCCTACCCAGCGAAATAATTTTCCAGTCTCCCTGCAATGCTGAATCAATCAATGGTCAATCTCAGTGCAGTCTCTAGGATGATAATTCAATCTTCAATATGTGGTTTCTCTCTTTTGTTCACAAATAAACTATGAAATAGGATAGGCCTATTCACTGTTACCAGACAGCATACCAATTCCTTTGGTAGAAAGCATTAGAACTATGTTGACCTCTTGATGGACAAGAAAAATTCGAGGCTTTGTGGTATGGAAATGCACAGCCAAACTGAAGGTATGCAGTTCTAAACCACCAGGCCCTCTGTGGGAGAAAGACAGGCAATCTCCCCCCCACCCCGCCCCAATGTGATTTACCACTTCTGAAATCTTCCTGGAGGGTCATCTAGGGATGAGTTCTGACTCAACAGTACACAACAACAACAAAGAATAATGGGAAAGAGAATAGCGAGCATGCATGTTTTATGGGCTTGTTTTATGATCTGTTTATTTCCATCTAGTTCCAAAAGGGTTCTAACTTAACTGATAATGATGTTTTATAGAAAAAAGTCCAAATAAAACTGTAATAAACAGACTATATTGTATAAATTTTCTAACCTATAGCTAAACATTTAAGATAGACAGAACCTATGCTGGATTAGTTCCCTAATTTAGACAGTATTGGCCATCCACTTCCAAAATAGCAGGCCTCTGAAAACCCTATGCACAAATGAGATTGGCACAGGACAGAACAGAGTTTAGGGCTGTTGTACATAGGGTCGCTATGAGTCTCAGGCAACTCGATGGCACATAACAACAACTACATTGTTAAAAGCATGGTTGACATAACATCAGAGAGTGTTTTAATAGGATAAATGAAGATGGGTCAGGGTGAAATCAGAGAGTTGCACAAATTCAGTGGGTAGAGGAGGGGATAAAGGAAATGGAAAGGATCCAGTGGGGACCTGAAACAACAGAGTAGTGATGGGCACAGTCTAATGGTGATTCATTTCATAAAACATGATGCATGGGAATGATTATATGAAACACTGTGAATGAAGAATCATGTGAAACACAATGTATATGAACTTTGTAAGCAAACCAATGTAAAACAAAAATTTTAAAAAAACCAAAAACCAAAAACACGAAGACCAAAAAAGCCCACAACAGGACAAATCTCCAGTGGACCAGATCATTAAGGTTCTGTCCATATTAGGACTTGGAATTACTGTAAACATTTTTCAGATTGAACCAACCCATCAAAGCAGCATGGTAGCCAATGGCTGCAATTGAGTTAAGATGATTTTAAAACTATCAGAGTTAAAAAGACCATATATACTCTCCTCATTTTATGAGAGCAGGTAGATTTCAGTGTTGCTTTGTTTTTTTCCTACTACTGAAAGACTGAGGGAAGCAGTCACGAAGTACAGAATACAAACATGCCAGTAATTTTTATAAATTATCCTGATAAGAATTGTTTTCAAGTGACCTTTGAAAGCTGGCCTGAGAACAAACAGTGCAAAGGACTAAGATGTGGGATACTGTGTCCAAATAACCTTTCCTCTTGCTAATTAAGTGAGCTCTAGTGGCTAAGGTAACAAGAATGGACGGACCAAGGGGTGCATGCGCTCAGCAGGATAACTTTACTCTTTGTGGTTTCTCATTTGTTAGACACATCTTGAAAACATCTAAAGTAATTCAACATATAGCCTAAAACACATTAAGGCTACATTTTCAATTAGCCTTAGGGTAATATTGCTTAAAGGTTTGGTTGATTTTAGCTGTTTGTTTTTTAAAAAAAAAATAAAATAAATTTGTTTAAACATAAAGAGAATCCACTAAGGAAGAATACAAAGGAGATGAATGAAACCTACTATAACTAAATGGTAAGCTGAAAATCAGCATGACTCTCAAGGGAGCTGCCTTAAGCCTGCCAGCATAGTCGACCAAGGAAGCGGCTGGCCCGTGAAGGAGAAGCCTGGCTGCAAGCAACCAGTGAGAAACACGGTAGACACATCCTTTCAGAATGACGCTCAAAGTCAGAAGAAGTCAATAGACAGTGTTTCTTAGAATTGTTGACTTAATATTCTAAATGAAGCAAGACTAAAACATTCTCCTTATGAATAGGGACCAGACAAGGATCCCACTATCACCATTCCTACTCAATATCGTACTGTAAGTACCTGCTAGGGCAATATGACAAGAGAAGGAAATAAAAGGCATCCATAGTAGTAAAGAAGTAGTTAAACTGTCACTATGTGCAGATGATAGGATAGTGTATACAGAAGATCCAAAGGACTCAAACTAAAAAACTGTTAGAGCTAGTAAGAGAATTTAGTAGAGTGGCAGGAGACAAGATTAATGTCTGTGGGATTCCTCTACAGTTACAAAGAAAATACAGAGAAGGAAACCAAAAAAGCAATACCATTAATAAGAATAAGTCACAAATTGAGATACTTACGAACAAGCCTGACTAGAGATACAAATGGCCTTTACAAAGAAAAGTATTTAACACTTCTGTGAGAAACAATTGAAGACCTAAATGAATGGAAAATGTTCCCTGCTCATGGATAGGAAGACTGAATATTGTGAAAATGACAATCATACCAAAAGCAATCTGCATGATTAACACAATCCCAATACAGATACCATA
>NW_006399905.1:7247254-7247851 GCF_000299155.1 Elephantulus edwardii | reverse complement strand
GTGCCAAGAGTGTTGACTGTGGAGCCAAGCAAACTAAAGCTGTGAACAATGTCAATCTCTTCACCATCCATCCTGATGCTGCCAATTGGCCCAGTAATGAGAATCTTTGTCTTCCTGATATTGAGCCTTAATCCATACTGAAAGCTGCAATCAGTGACCCTCTGCAGCAAGCACTTCAGGTCCTCAGTTTCAGCAAGCAGGGTTGTGTCACCTGCATAACGCGAATGGTTGATGGATCTTTCACCATCCTGTTGCCACACTTCTCCTTATAGAGCTCAGCCTCCCAGATAACCTGTTCTGCATACAGGTTGAAAAGTTATGGAGATAGGACACATCCCTGGTGTGCATCTTTCCCAATTTTGAACCACACAGTGTTTCCTTGCTCTGTTCTGATGACTGCCTCTTGTTCCAAGTATAGGTTTCGCATTACCATGATAAAGTGTTCTGGGATTCTCATTCTTCACAGAGTCAGCCACAGTTTGTTATGATCCACACAGTCAAATGCCTTTGCATAATCAATGAAATATAGCCAAAACAGTACAGCACTGTTACATTGACAGGCACACAGATCAGTGGAACAGAACCAAGAACCGAGAA
>NW_006399905.1:7220931-7244142 GCF_000299155.1 Elephantulus edwardii | reverse complement strand
ATGCCAGTCCATCTCATCTCACCAATGCCTAGTATGTCAATATATATGCGTTCCATTTCTTCCTTAACAATATCTAATTTTCCTACATTCATGGTTCTCACATTCCATGTCCCAATCATATATATAAAAAATTTATTTTTTATTTCTTTTTCTCCAAGTTCATAGATTTTCCGGAAACAAGCTATTCTGGAAACGGATGCCACTCTTGCTTCCAAGCCTGTTTTAATCAAGGAGCTCCACCAAACACTGTCTACCATGAGTACCATAATCACATTTGACACATCAGTGTCACAGTTTTTAGCATTACAGCAGCCATGTTACCGCTGTAGAGCAAATGATATATATACACATACACGCACACATACATATATGTATGTATGTATTTATTTTGAACTAGGGGAGGGAGAAACAGTAAAATTTGCAACAATGAAAGAGTGAAAATCTACCTTTTCTGTGAACTTTTATTAAAATCACACAAAAAAAGACACACACAAAAGCAACAAAAAAACCTGGACTACTACCTGTTAGCAAGCTGAAGCAGAATCCACATCTCAGACCACACACAAAAATCAACTCAAGTTCAATTAGAGACCTAGGGGTAAAGCTCAAAACTATAAAGATCAAAAGAGACAAAATGAGACCAAACATAGAAGGCCTAGCCTATGGTATAAAGAGGTTGACAAATACAGCCATAAATGTGCAACCAGGAAACGATAAAATTGATGAATGGGACCTTCTAAAGATTAAACCCCTGTGCACATAAAAACATTTTCCAATATAGTGAAAAGAAAACCTACTGACTGAGGAAAAACATTTGGTAATACCACTTCAAGACAAGGGTCTCATAAAAGGTTTACAGAATCCTACAGGGCCTCCACAAGAAAACAGGGCAGCAAGTAATAAATGCTGGTGAGGATATGATGAGAACAGAACTCTTATACATTGTTGGTGGGATTGTGCAATGGGAAAAAAATGTTGGTGGTGCAACCATTCTGGAAAGCAGTTTGGTGCTTCCCCATAAAGCTGAACATAGAAGTTCCTTATGATCCAGCTATTCTGCTACTTGGAATATACCCTGAGAAAATGAGGCACAAAACAGAGATTTATACACCAACGTTCAAAGCAGTATTATTCACCATCGCAAGAACATGGAAACAGCCCAAATGTCCAACCACAAACTAATGGATTGAGAAATTGTGGTACATTCACACAATGGAATACTACTCAGCACGCAGGAGCAATGATTTTGTAAATTATCACCTAACTTGGGAGGGACTGGAGAGTAGTATGCTGAGTGAACTAACTTAGTCTCACAAGGACAAATACTGTATAAAACCATTATTGTAGAATGAGTATAAGGATCCAAGGGGAGTTGGGGGAGAGGGGAAGCAGAGGGATTAGGATGTTCATGAGAAGGGGAGATTAATCATGGGGTTGTACAATTTGATGGATGGAGGGGTAACAGAAACTGGAAGAATTTTTTCTTGAAATTAATGCATTTGAATTTTGTAAATAAACTAGTATTAAAAAAATGGGCAAAAGACATGGAGGAAGATATTTCAATGACCAATAGACACATGAAGAAATGCTCAAAATCACTGGCAATAAAATAGATGCAAATCAAAACTACAATGTGATAACATCTCACCCCAGTTGCAGTGACAAAGTTTAAGGACAGCAAATAATAAACGTTGGAAGAAGATGTGGAGAGATTGGAACTCTCATACACTACTGGTGGGGTTGTAAAATGATGCAAACACTCTGGAAGGCAGTTTGGCGTTTCCTCAAAAAAGCTGAACACAGAAATTCCATGTGACCCACTATTCCACTACTAGGAATATACAAATGAAATCAGAACTGAGATCCAAATGGAAATTTGTACACCAGTGTTCATAGCAGTGTTATTTACAATTACTAGAACATGAAAACAGCCCAAATGTCCAATCACAATTGGATGGATTGAGAAATTTTAACACATTGAAATGATGGAATAGTATGCAGCAATCAGTAGCAATGATTTTGAAAGATACTACATCAATTGGGAAAGACTGGAGTACATTATACTGAGTGCACTCAGTATCATAAGAACAAATACTGCATAAGACTATTATTGTAAAAGTAGAAGGGTAACTAGTAAAACCTGTATGGAGGTATAAGGGCAGAAGCAGTTGGAACAGAGGAGTGATGGTGGGTAGGGGAGAAAATTATAGGGTCACACAACTTGATGTGTGGAAGAAGGGGGTAGTGAAAATGGAGAAGATTTGGTGGGCACCTGAAAAGATTGGGTTAATGGTGGGCATAATTCAATGGTGATTAATTTTATAAAACACAATGCATGAGAAGAATTGTATGAAACATAATGCAAATGAAGGAAATAATGAGACATAATGTATATGAATTTTGTATGCAAAGCAATATAAAATTTTTAAAAAGGAAAAATATTTTGGCTTTAAAAAATATTTAAAATTTAAAATAGCAATCATTTTTAAAATTATTGTAGCTTTAAAAAGTTATTTGATTTTCTCCAAAATATACTATTGTTTTCTGAAATGTGCAAAGTCCACACGTAAAATTAAAGGTAGAGGACTATGCAAACTACAGTTTACAGAATACATGTAGTTTATTAGAAGCCTCACGTGTATCCTGTTTTGGACCACCAAATCCAGCATTACCCAATTCCTCTTGTAGCCAGCCTTCCTCAAAAATTTTTTCAGTAAGTTCACATATGTATAATCTCTACAAAGAAAATAATTCTAAAACTATAGAACAGTAATAGAATAATAGAATTGTAAAAGAATGTGTCATTGTGTGACTTCAATTTAATAAATGAATATTTACCAAGCAACTGCCACATAACAGGTGTGACAGACTAGAAAGTGTTATAGTTTTTGAAACAATTCTAAATGACCATTAAGCTCTGAGGGACTTCTGCTGGCCTAGAGGGTAAAAGATTGGACTGAAAATCACTGCAGAGAAAGACAGGCAGTTCGAATCCACCAGTTGCTCCAATGGTTGGCAAGCTCCTTCTTGCAATTAGCAGCCTCTGAAAACACACTGAGGACCCAGCTATGAATCAGTTTTGACTCAATGGTAATGCGAATGGATTGAGAATAAGTTCTGATTTGTGCTTTCCAAGTGTCCAAAGTACAATCTAGTGAAAAAAACCCACATGTGAGCCCATGTTTATACATATGAGTGAAGTAATTCTTGTTCCCAAACGAAATGGGTTAAGAAATAAGGGGTGAAGTAATGGGGGCAACTGGGGTAAGTGTCAAATTAGAGATGACATCTAAGTTGCACTATGAAAAAATAATCTAGGTTTAAGGAAAAGAAACAGGACACTGGGCATTAAGGAGAGATAAAACTTCCGGAAAGCCTGTCAAAACAATGTGTGCCCCAGAATATACGAAACAGTTAAAGATGAGGGTGGCCACAGAGTTAAACTATAGACATAAGAGAGGAGGTCTTAGGGTAAGTCAGAAGATAGGGTGTTCACTTTAACTTGTGGGTAACAGGGAGCCATTGGGTGACTAGATGTTCTTCCAAAGATACAATTAATTTTAGCCTTTACAGACAACCTAGACAACACCCTGCAGCCATTGGAAGGGGCTTGAACAGTACAGTGGTTAATTGTGTGGATGCTAATTAGAGAGTCAACAGTTCAAAACCACCAGACACTTTGAGGGAGTCATATGTGTCAGTCATGCTTCCATAAAGATGTGTTAAAAACAATGTACTCAAACTCTGTAAATAAATCCGTATAAAAGAAAAAAAAAACACTTAAAAAACCCCTAACTTGTTATAGTATTAAAAAAAAAATTGTTTTTGCTGTGTGTAGCCAAGTAGATTTCAACTCACAGCACTGCTGGAGGACAGAACAGAATGGCTCCATTAGGTGTCCTGGGTTGACGTCTTTATGAGAATAGTCTGTTGGCTCTTTTCTCCTGGGAAGCTACTCGATGAGTTTAAAATGCAGACCTTTCAGTTAGCACCCAAGTGCTTAACTGCTCTACCACCAGGGTTCCTTTCCACAGAGGATACAGGTCTACCTTGTCCTCCAAGATTGCACTGAATCCAAGCAGACAGCCATTAGGGTTCTGTTAGCTGCTTTTAGGGCACCGCAGGTTGTGGCCGCAACAACAGAAACGTATTATCTCCTAATTCTGGAGACCAAAGTCTGAGGTCAGTGTGAACTGGTGGGACTCTACTCCCTGCTGAGGCTCTGAGGAGGCCCTTCTGGTGGCTGGTGGCATTCCATGGCTCCATCATTCCAGGCCTCGTCTTCTCCTCTTTGTGTCTGTCTCATTCCCCTCCACTTTCCTCTTAGGTTCCCTGTGAAGCGACTCAGGTCTCACTGGATAAACTGTGGATCTTCTCATCAGCAGATCTTTATGTAAATCACAACTGAGAAGCCCTTCCTTTCAAATAAAGTAACAGTCATAAATTCTAGGGATAAAGACATGGACATATCTGGGGAAGGAGTGTTTTTCAGCCTACTACACAAAATGAATTACGGAGACAGACTGAAGAAAAAGATCAGAAGCAGAAAAATGTATTAGGAAAGCTACTGTAATAGTCTGTGGAATCAAAAGTAGGAAGATGGCTGAATTAAGGCACTTGCATTAAGTATAAAGGGGAGAAAGGAAAATATTAGCCATCAAGATGTAAGCGGCCAAGAGGATAGAATAGAGTTGGATCCCACATTTGTAGTTTTCACAGTAGTTAAATGATGATGGCATCAACCAAGACAGGAAGGATTCAGGACAGCGCACCACATCTCGTTCCACCACACAGAGCTTCCAGATGCTTGGGGTCAAAGTGAAACATTTCAGGAGAGATGGGAATACTGAAAATACTATTATCCACATTCAACTGGTCAGTTCTGTTAACTTAAACTCATAAAATGCATCTTAACGTTTTCTTCATTCAAACATTTGAATTACTTGCCAGAAAGACAAAGTTCCTCATGGGATTTAATGACTTGTTGACTGACAAGGGCCGATACAAATCAAATAACCACACAAACCAGTAAAAAAAATCTCAACATGCCAAGTAGCATGGTGCATGAAAAACCTGAAATAAGGAATTTCATCAAGTCCAGAAAGTCCACCAGGTTTCTCTGAGGAAGGCAATGACCCTAGCAGTCTGATGTTGAGGTTAGAAGGGTATGTGCTAAATAACTAATGGAAAATAATGTAAGGGGCATGGAGGGAAGTGAAACCTTCCATTCTCACTAACCTTGATTTTATTCAAGAAATTCTCACCTAGGACACTGTGATCTGAAATGAATCTTTATTCCTAAAACCCAAGTACACTATTAGAACGTGAACTCCTCCAGGATAGGGGCCACACCTTGCTTGCTTTAAATTTGACCTGCCTTAAGGCAAACATATTCTAAAAATTCCAAAAATGTTTGCTAAAAGAATAACTCTAAAACACTAAGGTAATGTCACCTCTTATACTACATTCCTTCTGTTAGCTCTTCATCCCTTATACACAAAAATTTGAATTTGTCTTTAGAATCTAAAACAAGACTCCCTAAAAGCCAGTCTTGAGCTATGTTCTAAGCTTTATTTACTCATCAGGACCTAGAAAACCCAGTCCTGCTTCAGCCACCCCACACTTCATGTTCTGAAAAGTTATTTTCTCTGTCTTTGCACATATATTCCTCTACATAGTTTATTCTCCCCCACAATCTTATCTGTCTGCAGATTTAGTGAGCTTTCAAAATATTCATTAGGTGTCATTTATTTTGTGATGCTTCTTTCATCCTCCCCAGGCGGTCAGTTTTCTCTCATCGGTGTTGCTATAAAATCACTGTAATCCTTCTCCATTTATTCGTCCAATAAGTATTTGCTGATGACCCTTCCGTGCCCAGCACTACTCTGGGGGCAGGAAATACAATAGCCAACCAAACAAGATCCTTACCTCATTCAGGAGTTCACATTTCTAATTGGGGAGATAAATAAAAAAGCCTATTATGGGGAAAGTTATATTTTAAAAGCAAGAAAATGACAAAGTGAAATCCTCTGTGAGCAGAAGGGAGAAGGAAGTGAAAGAGGTGGTCTCACTGATGTCTGGGATAAGAAATCTCCAGGATGAGGAAGTTGGGTCAGCCAAAGCCTGAGGAGATCAGGCTGGGCAATGAGGTCATCAGGAGAGAGAAAAGCATGAGAGGTCAGAGGCAGGCTTCACCGCACGAAGGTAGCAGTGGGCTAGGTTATCTAGAATAATGGCTTTTGCTGTGGTCAAAGCAAAGTCACTGGAGGATCCTGTGCAGAGAATTAGTGCCAAGCGACTTTCAGAAGAGTGCCCTGAATGCTGCTGGCACTAAAGAAGGAGGCAGAGAACCTCGCTGGGAAGTCACTAAGAATCCACGAAGATAAAAAAAAAAATCCACGTAGATGATGACTACTTGGACCCGGGAGCAGCAGCGGGATTATGAGAAGCATTCGACGTCGGGATGTTCTGAGGGCAGAACATTTTCATTCCGTGCATCTGCTGATGGACTGAAAGCAGAGTGTGAGTCTGTGGTGGGTAATTCAGAGGCCCTTAGCCTTGCCCTGGGCAACTGAAAGGGCAGGTCTTCCATTTGCCAAGATACAAGGACAGGAAAGAGCAGGCTGGTGAAGGGAAATGGGGAGACAAGATGTCGAGAAACAGACATTAGTTGGACATTCAGGGAAAAGACTAAGGCTGAAGATATAAAATCATGGATTTCTGAGACTACAGACAATATTTATAACCATATGTCTACAAGAGGTCATCAAAGCCACTCTATTTACAAGTTATATGAATATAAGTCCCCTGGGGATTTGTAAAAAAAAAAAAAAAAGCCGATTTTTATTCACTAGATCTGAGTCGGCATCTTATATTCTAACAAGTTCCCAGGAGATTCTGATACTTCAAAACCTAAAACCAGCTGGTTTTAAAATCAAAACCAAACTGATTTTTACTTATTGTGACCCCAGTTTGTGTCCGAGAAGAACTGGTCTGTCGGGTTATCTGTGGCTAACTTTTCAGAGGTAACCTCAGGCCTTTCCTCTGAAGAACCATAGACGTTATCAGCAAAACACTGATCTTTTAATCTGTGACCATATGTGACCACACGCTGAGTATAAAGGTGGTTGGGTGTAGGGGAAGTAGAAAGAAAAGTGAAGTTGTTCAATGATTGTACCTGTGTTACTCCATACATGAGAGAAGTGAAAGAAACGTGGCAATAGAATCCCGTGAGAATGACATTTTGGAAAACATGTAAAGAAAGTGTTTTATGGAAGGAGATACAATCAACAGCTTTCCATGCTGGTGAAAGAGCACGAGAGAGATGAATTAAGCAAATTCTCTTCAAATTAGGCAACACTGTTTATTATGATGGTAACTCAAGCCAACAGTAAAAAAAGTTCAACTGGAGGGAGTTCAAGAAAGAAGCATGGGAAAGGAAAGTGATGTGAAATAAAAAATGTTGTAAGGTACAGTATTTTTTTAAAAAAATATTAACATACACTGATGATAACTTAGGAGACATGAAATAAATGATGATCCAGGAGAAAGAAGGTGAGAGAAATGTAGGCGAGAGATGGCATGCAAGAACAGACTGACCCTCAAAATAAGGGTTTTCTTAGTGACAACCTGCAAGAATCCTTAGAGGGGTGCCAAACAAAGGAGGGGCTGGTGTGATAAAGAAGATCATGCAAAAAGCTTTGAAAGAAGATAACGAACTCATGCAATATTATTCAAAATGGGTGACCCTGGAGGACATTATGCTGAGTGAAATATCTCAGTCACAAAAGGACAAATACTGTAGGGTGCCACTGTTGTAGAATGAGACTGACATTAGGGTTGCGGTAAGACTGAGAAAAACTGGATAAATTATGCATACTGCATTGAAGCTGATGAGGGAGAGAACAGTTTAAAAGCAATATATTTTAGGGCACTATGATTATCATAAAAGTACAGAATGAGGGTTGCAGAGTGGAGTATACTCTGGGTGGAGGTGGGGGAGTGCAGGGGGATTGTATACCAATGAAGGAGTTTTTCTTTTGCTTTTTAAGGAGAAGAGCGAACTGCGGGTGGGGGTGGGCAGGGAGAAAAGTGCAACAATGAATGAATGGAAATCCAAAGTCTCTGTAAATGTTCATTGAAATTAATTAAAAGAAAAAGAAGAGGTCACAGGCAGTGTATGACAAATTGTCAAATCAAAGGGATAAGGGAAAAATTTGTGCTCTGAATACAGAGGTAAGTAAGGCAGGTACTAGACTGATCCAGAACACAGAAAAGACACAGGCTCGGCACAGGTTAGAAAACACAGTTGTTTAAAAAATAAACTACAGAAGACAAGAATACTGGCAGTGGGAATATAAAGAATAGTGTCTTACCAAATAGCCATTACTGTGAGTTCTTACCATGACTGGTGACCTTGGTCAAGTGTTGTCTACTACTACAGATGGAAAATGCCAAGGTAGATGTTATTATTTGCTCAATAGGTATGCATTCATTAGTTTAAACTATATGATACAGATCATAATGTAAGCAGATGACAGAACCCTGCTTGCAGAACCTGAGGAGGACCTGAAGCACTGGCTGCAGAAAGTCAAGGACTGCAGTCTTCAATATGGACTGAAGCTCAACATCAAGAAAACACAGATTCTCACCAGTGAGCCAATTGGCACCATCATGATAGACAGTAAAGAGATTGAGATTGTTAACACCCTTAGTGTACTTGGCTCCTCAATCAACACTCTTGGCACCAGCAGCCAGGAAATCCAAAGATGAATTGCATTGCAAAAGTCTGCTGTCAGGGACATCTCCAGAGTACTGAAGAGCAATGATGTAAGTCTGGAGACCAAGTTGCGCCTGATCCAGGCCATGGTCTTTGTAATTACGTGCTATGCATCAGAAAGTTGGACAATGACTATGGATAAGAGAAGGAGAATAGATGCCTTTGAGCTGTGATGCTGTAGAAGAGAACTGAATATACCATGGACTGCTAGGAGAACACACAGGTTCATCGTGGACAGGAATCCAGGCTGCTCCTTGGAGGCAAGGACTCTGAAGCTCTGTTTTACATACATTGGGCATGTTGCAAGGAGGAGCTAGTCCTTGGAGAGGGATATTATTCTTGGGAGGAGGAGGGACAGCACATGAGAGGAAGACCTTTGACGAGATAAATTTCTTCTGTGACTGGGGTAATAAGGGTAGGCGTGTCAGAGACAGTAAGGTTGGCTCAGGATAGAGCAGGGTCCAGAGCTGTTGTACATAGGGTTGCTATGAGTTGCAGGCAACTTGATGGTACCTAAATACAAAAACAGCAACAACAACTCTTCAGCAGACAAAACTACAGTTATTTTATTATTTAGTCTTGAAAATTTTTATTTAAAAGAGCGTGAGCATCTACCCTTATAAAATGCTGAGAAATGCAAAACCTGGGTTCCATTTCATGACTTAACTATCACTAGTCTTGCCAGTCTACATAATTGGATTGTATGCATTATTCATACACATTTCAACTGAAACAGGATTAACAGGAAAACCTAGCAAGGAAGCTTTTCTGGAGCAAGTAACCTACCTTGACAAGTTTCTAAAAAAGGAAAATGAACAAGCAGTAAGAACAGTCCAAGAGCAGCCAATTCTCATGAAACTGATTTCAGGTTAATAACACTGAAGAGGAACAGCGATAGTATTATTTGGTTTAAATGTTAAATCACTGTTTCAAAAGTAATGCCTTCGGATATAAGCACACTTTAGTCTATTGTGCCACACTGCACTGCTTTTTGCAGATACTGTGTGTGTTATTAAAAAGAAAGGTTTGTGCCAACTTTGCACCCAGCAGGTCCACTGTCATTTTTCCAAAAGCATGATTTCACTTCATGTTTCTGCCACATTTGGGTAATTCCTGTAATATTTAAAATGTTTTCATTATACTATTGCATCCTTAATAGACAACAGTATAGCCTACAAAATGCTAAGCCTTTTCATGCATTTGAAAAACAAACAAAAACTTCCCTAGACTTGTTTTATTGCAGGACTCCCTTAATTATGAGGTCTGAGGTACGCTTATATTAGAGAGCAACAAAGTTATACACTTTTCATTTTCCTCCTCTCAGCTAGTCTTTTATTTCCCCCTTCTTATGTGACAGGGCCTCAGAGCCTCAAGTTGAAGGAACATTCTTCTTAGAACAAGTTGCAGTCAGTAGGGGCACATAGAGGCAATGGGAATTCAGTGAGTGTGATAACCAGTACTCTTTGTTGAATACTAACGTATTCAGGGAAGACTAGAATATCAATGGTATCTAGTCAAGAATCCGAATTCGATAAATAATAGAGAGCAACTGTTCTTGAAGTCCTTTAAGCACTTATGTCACTTTGAAGACTAAGGTGTGTCTGATCTAAGCCATGGCATATTCAATTGCCTCATATACATAGGAAAGGTAGACAATGAATAATGATTAAGAAAAACCAAAGAAAAATGGATGTATCTGAGTTATGGCGTTGGAGAAGAATATTAAATATACTGCTTAAAGAACCACTGTTCTTACGTGTAGTCGTGTCAACTACGACTCACAGCAACTCTATGTACAAGCACTCTAAACCTTGTCCTATCCTGAGCCAATCCCACTGTCTCTGGCACATCTACAGCCATTTCCTCAGTTATTGTGTCAATCCTTCTCTTCAGGAGTCTTCCTCTCCTGTATTGTCCTTCCACCTTACCAAGTAAGCTGTCCTCTAAGGAGTGGTCCCTCCTGGCCACTTAGCCAAAGTGTAAGACAGAGTAACAGAATCTTTGCCTCCAAGGAGCAGTTTGTTTTCACCTTCTCCAGGACACACCTGTTTCTTCTCTTGGCAGTTTAATATTCTTCTACAGCACCACAACTCAAAGGCGTCAATTCTTCTATCATCTTTATTTATTCTCAAACTCTTTGGGGAATAGCAAGTTATTGTGAAGACCATTGCTTGGATCAGGCACACTTTAATCTCTAGATTGACATTACTGCTCTTCAGTACTCTAGAGAGGTCCTTGACAGCAGATTTTCCAAAATGCAATTCATCTTTTAATTTCCTGGCTGCTGGTACCAAGAGTGTTGATTGTGGAGCCAAGCAATCCGAGGCTGTTAACAATCTCAATCTCTTCTCTGTCTATCATGATGCTGCCAATTGGCCCAGGGGTGAGAATCTGTGTTTTCTTGATGTTGAGCTTCAATCTGTATTGACCGCTGTAGTACTTGACCTTCTGCAGCAGATGCCTCAGGTCCTCCTCAGTTTTTGCAAGCAAGCAATCTCCATAGCACAGGCTGTTGATGAATCTTCCTCCAACCTGCTTAAAACAAAAAACAAAAAAAACCCAACCCTATCTGTCTTGAATCTATCTAGAATTCTGCTAGTAAGAATAGTGAGACTTTGTGTCATTTCCTTTGGCCATGCTATCAGCAGGGGCCAGTCCCTAGACAATGACATTATGCTTGGTTAATCAGATGGTCAACAAAGAGAGGAAGCTCTCCAATGAGCTGTTCTGATGCAGTGGCCACAGTGGCTTCAGCAGTGGGTTCAAGCCCGGCAGCACTTGTAAGGATGGCGTCGGATCAGACAGTGTTTCCTTCTACCATGCACAGGTTGATGTCAGTGAATTGTGTTCCCTAAAGATATGTTGACTCACCTAGGTCATGATTCTCAGTATTATTTCTCTGCATGGTATGTCTTCATCCCTATGTTGTTATGAGACAGATGAAAGGCAGTTATGTAAGGACATAATCATAATCATGATGTTATCTGAGATGTGCTTAGTCAATCAGCTGAAAGTGGATCAGGGTGGGATATAACACCCGTGAGCAGAGTACAGCCCTGAGCTGAAGCAGGGAATTTCCCTGAGGTGCAGCCTGCCTCACCTTTTTTAAAAAACTGTGATTTGCATAATAATTTACACAGCATATTATATTTTCAATCAAGTGTCTGTAAGCATTTTGTTGTATAGTATTAAGTCTAACACCCACAATGTTGGATCATCTACTTACTCTATATTCCTGCATCACCTTTTGTCTTAGAAGAGATTAAAGGAGTAGGAACACAGTAGACAGGAGGGACCTCTGCTCAACAAGAAAGAAAAGCAGGAGTCAAGTATTTCTACTGTGCCCAGCTTCCTGCATGACAAGACTCTAAAAGCCAGGAGATAGAGAGGGAGACAGCCTTCCTGATAGGCAGCACTATGAATTCTAGCCTCCTAAGTCTGGTGGCCTAGGTGCAAGAGGCTGAGTTGCAATCTTAAAGGCACAAGTTTCGAGACCACAAGCTGCTCCTTCAGAGGGTGGGCAATCTTCTCCTGTGCAATTAACTGCTTCTGAAAACCTGCCAGAGGGTCTGCTATCAGTTGGTTCTGACTTGACAAGAACAACAAAAATGTGAAGAATAGATTTGTTTGTTAACATCAACTTGTGGCACTTGTTATATCAACACTAAATGATGAGGACAGACACTGACTCAGTGGTACCCAAGGACAACCACAAGTACCTCAGAGCTATAGATGGTCCACTCCTTCATAAAGGGACAAGGATAATGCAACAGAAAGGCTACAAATGAGGCGCGAGTGAAGGGGAAGCATAAGGAGGGATGCTTCGTTCTGCCTGGGGGAGTCAGGAAAGACAAGGAAAGCAGAGCGTTAAGAAATGGCCTTGGTAGAGGTATCACAAAGTATAAGTGACTCAGATAGAAGGGGGTAGAAATAAACAGAAGAAATCATTTCACTCTTAAAGTGCTGCCTGCTGAAAATTGCTCAGCAACGTTATTAACATACATAGCAAACCAATGCACAGCATTACTGTCAGTGGGGAAAGACTAAAGGCACTCCTCATGTGAATGAGAACCAGACAGAATTCTAAGTCCTAGCCAGAGCAACGAGACAAGGAAAGGAAACAGAAAGGCATCAGACTGGCAAAGAGGAAGTAAAACTATCTCTATCTGCAGATCATATGATCCTATATCTAGAAAATCCCAAAAACTCAGCAAGAAAATGACAGAATCTAATTGACCAATTTAGCCAAGTGTAGAAGATCCACATGTAAATATCAGTTGAATTCTTTACAGCAACAGAGAAATAAGAAAAGGAAAACAATATTTTTAATAGTCACTCAAAAGACCAAATAGGAATAAATCCAGGGAACAAACAGAACCAAATATACAAAAGAACTCTAGAAAGAAAACTATAAAACACTACCAAAAGAAAGCCATAAATGGAAAAATTTACCATTCTCATGAATTGGACTACTTAACATTGTAAAAATGGCAAAATTACTAAAAGGGATCCACAGATAAAAGGCAAGTCCAATCTAGATACCATTATCATTCTTCAATGAGATGGAAAAAGAAAGCATCATATTTATATGAAAAGGAAAGAGACTCTGGAAAAGTAAAATAATACCAAAGAAGAAATACAATGTAGGAGGCCTCATACTTCATGATCTCAAAACCTACTCCATAGCCACATTGGTTCTGGTACAGGGACAGATACCCAGACGAATGGACTAGGATTGAGAGCTCAGAAAGAAACATATCAAACTATGGACAGCTGATCTTTGATCCAGAGATGAAACCTATTAAGTAGGGGAAAGACACCCTGTTTAACGAATGGTGCTGGCAGAAGTGGATATGTATCTACAAAAAACAGAAACCTGATTCACACCTGACACCATATACAAGAACTAACTCCAGATGAATCAAGGACCTAGGCATAAAGCCCAAAACTACAGAGATCATCAAAGAAAAAACTGGAGCAAACTTAGGAGCTCTGATCTATTCCATGAACAAGCTAGCAAATAAAATTGAAAATGCATCCATACCAGAGAATACGTGGGATGACCTAAAGTTTAAATTCTTATGTGGAACTTAAAACCTTCTCCAAGAATAAAAAGCAAAATTACCGATAAAAGGCCCTGACCAAGTCTCTAGTTTGGAGGCTTATGGGTGAGGTGATTGGATTCTGGAAGGGAAGGAAATGCTATGAAGACAAGACATGGTGAGAACTGGGTACTTGAAAATACATTAGAAGTGGATTAAGAACAACAATAAATATATGGTAATGATGCATCTGACAAGAGACTCCTTTCTAAAATTTACAGAAAACTCCCACAACTCAACAAGAAAAAGACAAATCAACGATTAAAATAATACTAGAACAATAATATAAAATCAAATATAAATATAAATATTTAAATCAAATATAAAATATGCACAGGGCATGATAAGAAACTTCACCAAAGGCATTCTGATGGTCAACTAACAGATGAAGAAATGTTCAAGATTATCAGTTGCTAGTGAGATGCAAATAAAAACAAAAATGAGATTATCATCTCACTCCACAACGGTAACAAAGTCTAACTGGACAGCAAACAACAAATGTTGACAAGGATGTGGAGCAACTGAAACTATCAGACAGTGCTGCTGGGAATGCAGAATGATGCAGCCACTACGAAAAACAGTTTGGCGTGTTCTCAGAAAGTTGAAAACAGAAATATTACTTAAGCTAACAATTCCACTACTAGGTGTATATCTCAAAGAAGTAAGATCTGCCACATGAACAGATAGATGCACACCCATGTTCACTGCAGCACTGTTTACAACAGAAACAAGGGAGAGACTATTTAAATATCCAATTTCAGATGAATGGTAAGGAAACGAAGATATGTTCACACAATGGAGTACTATGCAACACTAAAAACCAACAAAGAAGTCACAAAACTGCATAATGTGGATGCAACTAGGAGAAATTATTCTAAACAGATCAGTCACAAAAGGATGATTATGGTATGAGATCAGTATTTTAAAGAACTAAGGAAAATGTAGAGAGCTCTGTTGGCTAAATAGTAAAAGCTGTGTTGCAATCCCAAAAGGGCATGATTCTATCATGAATCCATCAGCTAGCTGTTCCAGAGAAGGATGGGCAATCTCCTGAGCAATTTACTGCCTCTAAAAATCCACTGCAGGGTCAGATATAGGTCAGTTCCTACTCAACAGTACACAACAACAATAAAAAATGGAAGTTTACCCAGATCTATTCTTGGGTTGTTACAATAAACTAGTAAAATGAAATAGTATAAGAAGTCGATTGTAAGCTATTGTAATGATTTAACTACATTAATCTCTTGTGGACCTCTGGTGGCCTTGTGGTAAGTAGCTACCTGGCAATCCAAAAGTAGGTGGTTCAAATCTACCAGCTGGTTTGTGGAAGAAGGATGCGAAATCTCCTCCCATACATCTAACTGCCTCTAAAAACCCACTTGGAGGGTCAGCTATGGATCAGTTCTGAATCAAATATGCACAGCAAAACAATAATCTTTTGTAAATTAATGTTCTAAAAATGGAAGGACTTAATAAAATTATAAATATAAACTGTGTATTAATGATTCAGAGAAAAGCCAATATGATTTATAAACTCTGATTTAAATAAAAAATTAATTGAAATAAAGTGATTCTTTCTGTATATTCCTGCTTTCTGAAAGAATAAGGTTTCTTCACATAACTAGTTAGACATTGTGTTGTTCCTGTTTGCCATCGAGTTGGAAACGACCCACGGCTGACCCTCCAGCATGTTTTCAGAGGCAGTAAACTGTACGGGAGGAGACTGTCCATCATTCTCCTTTTACACGTTAGTGGCTCATTAAATCTTTTTTTCCAATATTCATAAATGATAGGTCTGCCTCCTGAAAAATATTTGCTTATACTTATATCTAAAATTTCACTCGAAATAATAATTTCATTCTTCACACACACACACACACTCAGAGGACAAAGTAATGCTTCATTAGATTTATATCCTTTTAAATAATTTTATCTAAGCAGTCAGGAAATGAGACACACTGAACTGCATTTAGAGACCTCTCCAAATTACTGAGGAGTAATGAAGTCAGTTTGAGAACTAAGGTGTATCTGATTCAGGCCACGCTCTTTTCAATTACTTGCTATACATCTGAGAGCTGGGCAATGAATAAGGATGACAGAAAAAGAATTGAAGCCTCTGAGCTATGGTGTTGGAGAAGAAGCACTGAACATCCCTTGGCAGCCAAGAGAATGAACCAGTGTGTCTTGGAGAGGGTACAGCCAAAGTGCTCTTTGGAGTCACGAATGATGAGTCTTTGCCTCACATACTTTAGGCATATTGCTAGGAGGGGCTATTCCTCGGAGAAGGACATGATGCTGGGAAGGGTGGAGGGTTGGCACAGACAAGAAAGACTCTGGCCAGGTGGACTGACATAGTTATTGCTGCAGTGGGCTCTTGTGTGTCAGGAAGTGTGAGGATGGTGCAGGAAAGAGCAGGATTCAGATCTTTTGTTCATAAGGTCACTGTGAGTCATACTTGTCCTGATGGCACTAAACAACAATAACAACAAATTACACAGGAGGAGATTTAACTTTTTCCCATGGAGCAGCTCTGGTGGATACAAACCCTTGTATTGGGAGTGCAACTCCTTACCAGTGAGCCGCCGAAGTTCTCGTGCAGAGCAATGAGGTATCTGAATTTTATGCAGATGCAATTAGAAGCCATTGAAGGGTTTTAGGCAGGGGAGTAGCACTCTGATCATTATATAGAGAGGAATATCACGAGGTCTGGACTAACAGCACAGAGGGCAGTGAAGGTACTAGTGCCAAGGCCAAGGAGGACAAGAGTAGTCCTAGCACGGTGAAGAGAACGAAAACTGAGAGTCATCACCCTGTGGTCCACCAGGCACTGCTCTGAACACCTCCCAGGCATCCATGTATTCCCTAGTAACTCTATGATCCACTTGATGAAGAAAGAAGGCACGGAAAAGTTAAGCAACTTCCTCAAGAGCTCAGCTGGTGGTACAGCCATGATCATCAACAGCCCTCCAGCCCTGGTACCTGTGTCCCTGATTGCCATGGTACGTAACCAAGACACAAATGGAGCTGAGCTATGAGAATGTGGAGCAGGCAGGACTTGGTCTGATGGATACAGGACAAGTGAGAAGAATTTCATGAATCGTCTCCACTTTAGGAGATGGAAAGAGGTGTCAACTCCTAGATAAAACCTTCAGAGGAACAGGATCTGGAAGATCAAGAACTCATGTTCTATATGGAAAGCTAACAGTGGCATATGCACAGTTCTAAACAGAACACTGAGTATAGATATAAACTATGAGCATTACAGCGGCCAGAACTGTTATTGTTTTTAAGTGCCATTGAGTCAAACATGACTCATAGTGACTCTATGAACAAAAGACCTGAACCATTAATTTTCTAAGTTCATAGAATTTCCAAAGGCCTGTTGTTAAAGAAGTGGACACCACTCCTGGACCCAAGCCTGTCTTGATCTGGGAGCTCCACCAGACACTGTTCACCATGGATAACCATTATGGCATTTGATACACTTGTGGCACAGTGTTTGGCATCACAGCAACCTCAAGTTACCTCAGTACAGTGAATTGACACACCAGTGTTGTGCTACTTAGAAGAATGTTAGTTCTGACCACAATTACAATGGCCCCTAAACAAGTCCCATTCCAATTTTCTTATGTACCATTGAGTTGGAACCAAGTTATAGCTGACCCACCAGCAAGTTTTCAGAAGCAGTAAATTACTTAGGAGGAGAATGGTGGATTCGAACTGTGTGCTTTAGAGTTGGTAGCATACATTCTTACCACTAGATCATCAAAGCTCCCTGTTATGTGCCATCGAGTCACCTGCTGTAATGACCCTATGTACAAAAGCCCTAAACCCTGCTCTATCCCTTGCCAATCTTATTGTCTTCAACAAACCTATCCACATTATCCCAGTGACTGAATCAATCCATCTCATCAAGAGTCTTCCTCTCCTGTGCTGTCCCTCCACCCTCCCAAGCATGACGTCCCTCTCCAAGGACTGAGCCCACCTTGCAACATGTCCAAAGTATGTCAGATGGAGCCTCAGAATCCTTTCCTCTAAGGAGCAGCCTGGCTTCCCCCTCTCCAGGATGAACCTGTTCATTTTCCTAGCAGTCCATGGTATGTTCAGCACTCTTCTCCAGCACCACAGCTCAAAGGCATCAACTCTCCTTCTATCATCCCTAGTCACTGTCCAGCTCTCTGATGTCATAGCAAGTGATTGCAAAGACCATGCCTGTATCAGGCGCACCGTAGTCTCCAGATTAGTCCTTACAAGAGGCAGGAGGACCACTGTTAGAGCGCAATATTGGAAGTTGCTCCACTATTGTCTGTGAAGATGGAGGATGGAGTCACGGGATGCAGGCAGGCTCTAAGGCCAGGAAAAGCTCTCTCCTAGAACTTGAGAAGGAATGGAGTCCTGGCAGTACTTAGCTCCAGGGCTTCTGACCTCCAGATCGTGGGAGACTAAACCTGTGCTGTCTAAGTCACCAGGAGTGTCTTAAATGGTTACAGCATTAACTGAAACTAATACTAGAATTTATATTCATTTTTGTTTATGTTAATAGTTTAAATGATGTAGTATAGAAAAAAGACAAGGAAAGCAGTAACTAAACAAAGACCTTTGCGAAGGCACCTGGAGATGGGAACTATAGCAAGCGTGGAAGGAAAGGCCTTAAAAGCAGTCATGTTTCTTCTTCTATAGCAAAGGAAAGGAGAGAGAATGGAGGTTAAAATTAGAGATTGTAGTTAGAAGATTAATTTTTTTAAAAAATCAAGGTATTTTGTTACAACTCAATGTATTATGTGACTAAGTCATAATTAAAAGTCAAGATTTGAATTTAGAGCACTTAACTCTTAATTTTAGGGTCATTTCTAAATTCTATAAAGGGATTCCCAAGATCTGGTGATCAGAAATGGCAGGAATGGCCAAAAACAGCTATGTACTTTCTCCTTTCCTTTGCCCATAAAAAAAAGAAATAAAAGAGCTATGTTCTAAAGTTTAGACAAATAAAACTGTTATCAGGTAGATCACTGAGGGCAGAGAGAAGCCACAGCAAGGCTCCTGGGCTACCACTTCATTCCCAAAGGCCCAAGAGACTGTCAATCAACCCAGCAACCAGATGGAGCCCCCGGCTCCTCCACACAGCACTGCAGAGCAGCTGACAGCGCTCATCAGCCTGAACTGGCATTTGAGATCAAGTTTATTCTTCAGTCGTGACCTGAATAGTTCTATATATCTGCTCCTCCTAGAGAAGACTCAGTGGAAACGAGACTGTGAAGCAGAAGTCAGTTTGAAGACTAAGGTGTGCCTGATTCAGGCATGATCTTTTGAATCTGGACAGTGAATAAGTATGACAGAATAACTGACGCATTGCATTGGTGGTGTTGGAGAAGAGGGCTGAATATCCCATGGACTACCAAACGAATGAACAATTATGTCTCAGAGAAAGTGCAGCCAGAGTGCTCGTGGAGGGAAAGATGATAAAGTTTTGTCCCACACCCTTTGAGCATGTTGTTAGGAGAGGCTGTTCCTTGGAGAAGGACATCATGCTTAGAAAGGTGGAGGGTTGGTGAAAGAGAGGAAGACCCTCAACCAGAAAGACTGACACAGTGAATGCTTTAGTGGGTGTGTCAGAAACCGTGAGGATGATACAGGATAGGGCAGGGCTCAGATCTGTTGTTCATTGGGCCACCATGGCTTGTATTCGACCCAATGGCATCCAACAAGACACAGAAAAGTAACTGTAGCTGCAAAAAGTTTATGAATATGAAAACAAAGCAACTGTGGTCCAACCATACATGGGCTATGAAACAATCTATAGACAGAATGTGACAGAGCTGCAAAACTGATGGGCATTCTCCTCCAGTACTATTAAAAAACCCCTCTGAAAACCCCCTGGTGGGTCAGCTATGGGTCAGTTGGGACTCTACAATACACAACAGCAGCACATACATAAAATACTTATAAAAGTTATAAAAGAGAGTCTACCAGGCTGTTACCAAGAATCTCTTAGGAAGAATATGATTAAGATAAGGGGAAATGGAAGACTGTCCTCAGATAGCCAACATATATAAGTTGGATTGTTCATAACAAACATGCTTTCTTGAGAAAAAGATGCATGTGTGTGTGCAAATACACACACACACACACACAGAGATAGAGAGAGAGAGAGAGAGAAAAGAGGCGCAGCTGGCATGCCTGACCCTTTGATAACCAGACCTCTTTGCCTGGCTGACTCTGCAGTCCTGAAATCCTTCCAACGGCTTCCCATTCACTCTGTCCCAAACCAGAAGGAGCATGGGGGAGAAGACGACGGGACCTGCCACAGGGTTTGCACCTACTGTCACCACCTTAAATGTCACCCACCATCCCCTCCTCCTTTCCTCAAGTTACACGAAATATGCTCTTTCAAATCCCATCTTTATTTTATTTTCCCAATATGTAAGGCACTCATTTCACAAATGCCACAATTAATTGACACCACCACCATCAGTGCCCTCATCTTTCTTTAATTATCTTATGAATCTTCTTTCTAAAATTACAGTTCTTCCTTAATTATGTCATACCTCTATTAATGTCCCCATCTGATTTTCTTCTTTAATGAATCTCTTTCTCCCTCCATCTACCACCTACCAGCATCATTCTTCTTGACTTCTGCAGCTCTCTGAAGTTCTACATCTTATTTAACTCTCCTTTCTCCTCTTCTTCTCACTGTATGTTCTCTGTTGAGTTGAACTGCTTGCTAACTCAAAGGTGGCACCTCTCTGGCTGTTCAGACCCACCAACTACGCCATGAGAAGAAGATGGCCAGCTCCTCGCCTGTGACTCGGCCCCTCAGGAAATCTGCTGGCGGGTCAGATATGGCCCAGCATGAATCAAGGTTTTGATCTGATGGCGATGAGGTGAAGATGGATTTCCGCATCACATCCATCAAGGTTTCCAGCTTCTGTGGATCAGGCTCTTTGAAACCCAGTAACAGCATATGTTCACTTATTACAGAAGCATTTAATTTCTTTCCATTAAAAATCCCTGTCCATTTTCTCAATTTTACCAATCTCCAATCTCTCCCCTCCACATTCCTTTCCTGCTCCTTCCGCCCAAACCTGCCTCAAAATTCCTAAAAGGGAAACCCCAAGGTGTCACAGCTGCTTAGAGGATCCTCCTTCCAAGTCAGCCTTAATTCTCCACATTCATCCTCCGCTTACTGGGCATTGACACACACAGGCAGAATGCTAAGGATCCTTGAAACACTAGCTCATAGTATTTCATAACTCCTCATAGAAGTCTGTCAAAAAGATACTGTATCATCTCCATTGGAAAATATGTAGAAACTGAGACCCAGAAAGGTGGGGGAACAAGCTGAGGTCATACAGCTGGCTAGTGTCAGGGGCAGGATGTGATCTGATAGCCTGGTTCTGGCATCCAGCCTCCTGGCTGTCCCCTTGGGCTGTCCCTCATCAGCCAATTCGGAGACAAAATAAAGCTTTTCCTTCTCTCTGCTCCAGTCATTCTGTGGTCTGACCTCTACTCTCACACTAAGCATATTATATGGCTACTTATATGGCAACCAAGTCTTACTCAACTGAAGCCTTGATTCTTTCTCTTTAAGGACAAGACTGTCCACCTCTCCTCCCCGGCACTGAGCCCTGGGGTATGGTGTAGCATGTTGCACTGCTAAATGAATGGTCAGAAGTTCAAATCCATCAGCTGCTCTGAGGGAGAAAGATGGACAGTTTCTGCTCATAAGGAGATTTACTGCCTCAGAACCTCAGTGGGGGGTCCCTAGGGGTCAGAACCAACACAATGGCAAGGGGACAATCCAAAAACTATATAATGGTACCTGGCACCAGGAGGTAGTTAATGAATTAAACCATGGGATAGAGTGTGCCACTTCATTGACACCCCAGTCCTAGTTGAGCATGCTGTTGTTACGTATTATTGAGTCTGAACTGAGTCACAGTCCCCCCTCTGGTGGGGTTTTGGAGGCAGTAAACTGCATGGGAGGAAACGGCCCATCTTTCTCTCTCAGAGTAGCTGGTGGATTCAAACCACATCGTCTTGGTTTGGCGGAACAGCTCCTTACCACCAGGCCACCATATCTCCATGAGCATAGTCTAACCTTTCAATACAGGGAGACTCTGTCTTAAGATCTACATTTCAAGGGAGCTCTGGTGGCCTGGTGGCAAGAAGCTGCACTGCAATCCCAGAGGTACATGGTTCTAATGCACCAGATGCTCTGCTGGAGAAGGAGGGACAATGTCCTCCTGTACCAGTCAGATCTGATTTGATGGTACACACGCACAAAATAATAAAATAAAATTAAACAAAAAAGACTTGCATTTCAAACTCTCATCCCTCATGATTCTGATATTTGGGAGTCAGGCTGACACATTTCTATCTAGTCAGTCCAGGACACTTAGGTGGCATCCTCCCTGAAAGTACCTTTCGGCGCTGTCTTTGAGTCGCCAACCCTCCAGCTGAAGGCACTACAGTTACCTGACAGCGCATCATAGAACTCGTCCTCACTGAGGACGCTGAGCGGAGGAGATCCTTCCACCAGTGACTGCTCTAGTTCATGGTGCTCAGTGGCCAGGGCCTCCAGCGCTTCAGACAAAATCTTGTTTTTCTCTTGCTCCTGTTCCAATTTAAAATTCCTCACCTAGGAGAAAACAGATACATACACACATAAGAAAGACTTCAGTGTGATGTGACTCAGACCTGCTCATTAAATGTGAAAATTATTTGCTTTTGATCCAATTCAATTGCAACATGATAAATAAAAAGCCATGTTACATACACTTGGATGAATGAGCAAACTTACTGAGCTCATTTCATTCTTCCCATGGGGCCTTTTCTCACAACAGCTCCAGCTAACGAAAATAGATTAACAACCAGCAAACAAATTTCACTCCAATGATCACAATTTCTAGTGAGAACACTGGCCATTTCAGAAAATAATTAAGAAAAATAATAACAAGAACTATTGCTCTGTCTCACTATTACTCGTGAAGAAACCGGTTTTATCAAATTTTAAAACAAAATAAACCATTCTAAATATATAAATGTATTCTGCATGAAAGCATGAGGTATCAATGCAGTTGTCTGGCTTACAAATAGCAGAGTTTGTACAAACAGAGGGCACATGCTGCTATGAAACAGCCAAATAGTTTTGCTGTTTCAAAACTGAATTCTACCTTAAATTTGACTCCTCAAAAGAAACAAGAGCTAGAGTACAGAAATGGTTAAACCTGGTTTAGTTCTTTATTCTTTGAAGATACAAGTTATTTCTTCCTCCTTTCTGGTCCAAGACTATCTGAATCTTTGCCATTGACTGAAATGTTCTTTTTTTAG